>NC_043713.1:33224660-33244699 GCF_006229205.1 Suricata suricatta | reverse complement strand
TTGGATACTCTTTCCTGCTTTGTCAAAAATTAATTGACCATACATTTGTGGGCCCAGCTCTGGATTCTCTATCCTATTCCATTGGTCTGTGTGTCTGTTTTTGTGCCAATACCATACTGTCTTGATGATGACAGCTTTGTATTTTAAATTTTTTTATTTTTAAAATTTTTTTATTTAAAAAATTTTTTTATTTTTATTTTATTTTTTATTTTTGAAAGTCAGAGAGAAACAGTGCAAGCAGGGGAGGGTCAGAGAGAGAGAAGACACAGAATCTGAGTCAGGCTCCAGGCTCTGAGCTAGCTGTCAGCACAGGGCCCAACGCAGGGCTCAAACCCACAAACCGTGAGATCATGACCTAAGCTGAAGCCAGAAGCCGGACACTTAACTGACTGAGCCATCCAGGAGCCCCGATTTTATTTTATTTTTAAATGTTTATTTAAATTTGAGAGGGAGGGGGAGAGAGAGCAAGCGTGAGTGAGTGAAGGGCAGAGAGAGGGAGACACAGAATCTGAAGCAGGCTCCAGACTCTGAACTGTCTACCCAGAACCCAATGTGGGGCTTGAACTTATGATCTGTGAGATCTGAGCTGAAGTCACATGCTTAACCAACTGACCCGCCCAGCTGCCCCCATGATATTTTAATTACATTCTGAAATTGCTCTCTCATAATGTTCTCCCTATTTTGGTTATATTTCTTACTGTTTATTTCTTTCCAGTATCCTAGTTATTATTTAAAGCTTAACACTGGTCTGAACCCTCTATTGATACCTTCTATAAACTCTCCAATAGTCATTTTCATCTGTCTTCTTTCTGTCCATACATAGTACTGAGTATCTGGACCACACATTTTGCCTCTGCTTTTTCCATTTTATTCCAAAGGCTGTTTATTCCAAACTCTCTTGTATTGGTTTGAGTTGGATTCATGCATATTAGTTTCCTTCTGCAACAGGATTTTTGAGCACCTAACGTACAGAAAAAAAAAAAACAACAACACCTCAACAGTGCCTCATATAACATTAAGGCTAGATGTTTGCAGAGTTCTTGTTAATTACAGGCATTTGCAATTTCATATTCTTCATCATCTGGGTTGATAATAGGTTAGTGACGGGCTTCAAGCTTTCTTATGGCTTCCAAACAAGGAGTTCTCTCCTTCCTGATAAAGGTGAATCATTGAAAGCAATGGGAAAGGAACATAAGTTTAAAGCAAGGTGGATGGACCTTGAGTGAAAACAGGAAGATTTAGGATACCTGTAGAAAGACAAGTCAGCATTATATAGAGACGAATTAATACTTTGGGATTAAACTGTCTGTGAAGGATAGAAGCATGGCAGACTAAAAATAGGTACGGAGTAATTCAGAAGCTAATCAGCCTCTGTCACAGATAAAATTAATAAGTAAAAAAGTTTTAACAAGACATTAGCCGTCTGAACAGCCCAGAAGGCCAGGGGAGGGAGATGAGAGTATTATGGCTACAGCATTAACATCACTGTTATTAGGTTGGTGATGATGAACAGGATGTGGTCCTAGAGGGAGCAAGGTGAGCCTTCATAGGACAGCACTATGTCAGGAGATGATGGTCTCAAATTGGATAGCAAAGGTGAACTGTCTTTCAGGAGGGACATCAGGTCCAAGGACACAAAAATGAGTCTGGACCAGCCCAGGCAATAGTAAGAGTTATAACAGGAAAAAAAAAAAGTTAGTGTAAAATTAAAGTTAGGCATAAATTTATGACAACTAGCCACACCTGTTATCCTTTGTTTCCATTCCATTCATATTTTGGGACTATTGGGCCAATGTTTCTTTTGTGTCCACTCCATTCAGATTTTATAATAATGAATGAATTGAATCTATGAAGCAGAAAACCAAGGGACTTCATAATTGCTTAACCCAGGTAATGTTTTCTATCATTCATTATCATGAGAAATTGATTAAAAGGTCTGCATTTAGAGTCTAATGTTAGGTGCCATGGGAAATGAAAAGAAAGGCTTATGTCTAGCTTTTCACAGGAGATGACAATGTAGTGAGAGAGGAAATACCACAAATGAAAAACACCAATAAATAAATATGTAATGGGTGACAGCTATGTGGAACTGAAATGGTACAATCCTTTAGAATATGAGTATATCTAAAGTGGCATGAATATGTTTCTATGGGAAACTTCTGCACACATGAAGATTCTGAAGTATAAAGGGAAGATGTAATTTGGTGTGAAGGAAATGGTGAATTCAAAGACTGGATAAAAGACTTAAAATTCAGAGGAACTATGTTCTTTGATAAGATGTGTTTGCATTTAATCATACATCGCTTTATACTTTGTAAAATTGGACGTATGCTCTCAGAAACAAAATACTATATTGTTGTATCAGGTTTCCGTAACTTGAATTAAAAAGTATTTCTGATATAATACCTATTTTACCACCAGCATAATTCCTCTGAACTTTCAGAAAGACTTTTTAATACAAGTTATAGAAAATTGTTTAAAATGGGCTTAAGGTATGAGGAATAGTACATTCTTACATAACACATTTAGAAGTGGAGAATCTTCAGATCTCATGTAGTCAGGACTCCAACTCTATTTCTGTCTCACCAGTGCCCCATCAGTGCGTTCACTTAGTCTTCTTTCATGCTTTCAGGGCTGCTTCCCAAAGCACATAGTCTAAGAGAGAGACTTATTTCCTAATTGTCTCTTAAGAGAAAGGAAATATCTTCTTAGAAGGATCCAGCAGCATTACTTTTTTAGAGAGTAAGTGGTTCACATGCCTATTTCTACATTAAAAAAAAAATGTGTGGAATATGGTATTACCATGCAGTACTTAGGAAAATAGGAGCCTACTCCTGGATCTGGGGTGAGATCAATGACCCCTTAATCAACATGAGTAATAGTGGGAAAAGGAAAGATATCCTTTAAAAAATTAAAAAAAAATTTTTAAATTTATTTTTGAGAGACAGAGAGAGACAGCATGAGCAAGGGAGTGTCAAGGAGTGTCAGCAAGGGACGAGGCTCCAGGCTCTGAACTATCTGTCAGCACAGAGCCTGATGCGGGGCTTGAACCCACGAACCATGAGATCATGACCTGGGCTGAAGCCGGACCCTTAAACAACTGAGACACTCAGGCACCCCAAGATTTCTGAATACCATCAGGATTCTGATAGGAAGCAGAAAGGAGGGAAGGCATACTGGTAGGCAGTCAACAGTGACCATTACAATAGCAAGAGTCAGCTCTCAGATTCCATCAGATAAGTTCATATTTTAATTTCTTATAGGGAGAAAGAACATTGAGCTAGAAATAAGGAGACCTTGAAGTCAAACCTGTAGCAAACTAAAGAGTTGCACCTTATCTGTGCCTCATGTTTCTTATCTTTAAAACAATAATTCTGGTAGGAGCTAAGTCTTTGAGTACTTCTGAAGGTAGGGGGGGGTGGAAAGTCTGAGGAGCACTTTAAAACCCATTCAGTCTGGGAGGCTCTGTTCTTACTGCCTCTTTGTGCTCTTTCACTTCTGTGCTTTTAGAATGCCTCGATGGTCTTCAGACAGTCAGGAGCTGATTGCAATTTTACTCATCCGCCTTTGTCCTTTACTTGCCATCTTTTTATATAAACTTTGGGTGTCCAGATCACTCCATCTTCACTGAGTGATTGTTCTAGGCCAAACCTATGTTGTTTCTGAAAAACGGAAATATGCATGAGATATATACAACGGTTTTTGTATCCATGTAAATATGTTATACACATGACATTTAAAGCTATTTACATGTGTTAGTCTGTCAAATCAACAACAAAAAAATACAGGTATTTTGATGAAAGAAATACAGGTATCTCAATACAGGTATTTTGATGAAAGAAATACAGGTACCCCAATAGCCAAAAAAAATCCCAAAAAGTCCAATTAAAAATGGGCAGAAGACATGAACAGAAATTTATCCAAAGACTACATATAGATGGCCAACAGACACATGAAAAATGTTCAACATCATTCATTACCAGGGAATTGCACATTAGAACTACAATGAGAGTTCACCTCACACCTGTCAGAATAACTAAAATCAAAACCCACAAGAAACAAGAAGTGTTAGCGAGGATGTGGATAAAAAGGAACCCTCATGCACTGATGGTGGGAATGAAAAGTGGTGCAGCTACGATGTAAAACAGTATGGAGATTCCTCATAAAGTTAATAGAACTATCCTATGATCTAGTAATCACACTACTGAGTATCTTCCTCCCACCCCCTGGTCATTACAGAAATACTAATTCAAAGGAATAAATGGAGTACAGTTTGTTGCATCATTATTTAGCACAGCCAAATTATGGAAGCAGCCCAAGTGTCCATCAACAGATGAATGGGTAAAGAAGATGTGGTATGTGTGTGTTCATATATGTGTGTGTATATATATATATATATACACACATACATTATATGCGTATATATATAAAATGTATATATATGATAGAATATTTTTCACCCATAAAAAAAGAATGAACTCTTGCCATTTGCAACAACGTAGATGGAGCTAGAGAGTATATACTTAATGAAATAAGTGAGTCAGAGAAGGATAAAGACCATATGATTTCACTTATGTGTGGAATTTAAGAAGCCAAACAAATGAGCAAAGGAAAGAGAGAAAGAGAGAGACAAAGAAACCAAGAAACAGACTTTTAATTATGGAGAACCAATGATTACCAGAGGGGCAGGTAGGTAAGGGGGATGGGTGAAATAAGTGATGGCAATTAAAAAGTATATATTTTTTAAAACATTTTTTTAATGTTTATTTATTTTGTGAGACAGAGACAGACAGAGCATGAGCAAGGGAGAGGCAGAGAGAGGGAGACACAGAATCAGAAGCGGGTTCCAGGCTATGAGCTGTCAGCACAGAGCCCGATGCGAGGCTTGAACCCACAAACTGTGAGATCCTGACCTGAGCCAAAGCCGGACGCTCAACTGACTGAGCCACCCAGGTGCCCCAAGAGTATACTTTTATTATGAGCACTGAGTAATGTGTAGAATCGTTGAATCACTATATTGTACACCTGAAACTAACATAGTTAACTCTTCTGAATTTAAAAAACAAAACAAAACAAAAAATCTAAAAAAATTTGGGCCCCAAGCTCTCTCATTATTTACTTGCATCTTGGAAAATTTACTATCATAATATTTTCTGATAGAGGGCCATCAATAGGCTTCAAAAGGGCTGATTTTTTAAACCCTATTGAAGAGAGAATAGCCAACACAACATCGTGAATCAAACAATAAAAGCAATTTATTTGTATATTTACAAGACTTACAGGAATATCCCATGCTAGTAGAATAGGTACATATCCTATAGAATGATTATTGAATCTTTGGTTTTAACTTTCCTTCATGTAATTTTAGGTTCTTAGTTCAATGCTGTCCTCCATCTGCACTTATAGAAATATATTCTATCTCCTAATAAAATTGAGCTTAGATACTCCAGAATATGAACAAAGGCTTAAACGGTGGAAAAAGGAAATTGGGTTATGTGGCCTTTCTTGTCAATTCTACTCTACTTTTGTGTTTGATTGTTTTGAGTTTCTTATAGCCAGTTTGGAACAATTTAATGTACTTAAGAGAATATCTTGGAAGAATTTCCACTCATTTATTCTTTTTAATGTTTAGTTATTTTTTGAGAGAGAGAGAGAATGAGTGGGGAGGGCAGAGAGGAGGAGACAGAGAATCAGAAGCAGGCTCTGTGCTATCAGGGCTTGAACAAACCATGAGACTACCACCTGAGCCCAAATTGGATGCTTAACTGACTGAACCACCCAGGCACCACATTTTATTCTTATATCAGTATGCCAAACTCAGTTTTCAAGAAAGATGAATATTACCCTCTATAAAATATAGCTGAAGAGATGGTTGCAGATTGGACTTTGTACAGCTTTGGGAATATAACACACATAATCCATCTATTGCAAAGGGAGAAAATATCAATGGCTGTAACTTCTAATCTTGATGAAAACAAACATAGATTTGTGTATTTTGGGATAGGGATAGCATCTTTGCATCAGTGTATTAGTTGAATAATTGAGATTGTTGTTTAACAATTCCCTTATGTATTTTGTCCAGCATATACAAATGAAATTCTTTTCTGTTTCCCTGAAGAGTATATTTAACTCCAGGAGAGTTTTCCTTATTAAAAATTCAAGTGGCCCCAATTTAAAGATTATTTTTAACCTTATTTTGGTTCAGGCTTGTAGAAAAATATTTACACAAAATCAACACCCATGTTAAATTTTAATATAAAAATTAATGAGATTAAACCAACTAGTTGAGTGTATATGTCTGTTTTATTTTTTAAGAATCATGGTTAGTTTAGAACATTTGCTTAGTCCATGTTATTTGTGAAGCAACCCTTTTGGCCTATAATCATATTCTGCCAAGGGGCAAGATTAAAACTCTCTGCATTATTTCAACTCTGACATGTAAAGAGCTTAGAAGTCATCCTTACAACAAGAGGAAAGCTGAACAAACCAGAAATCAATGACTTTTCTTGGATGCATTGAACCCAAAGAGATTTGAGGTTGCAAGGCAAACTGCCGCACCAAAACCAGAAGAGACAGAGAAATAGTTGAGATCCGCTTACCTGAATACAGAAAACACTGGAGACATAAACTGGTAGAAATACTTAAAAGGTAATTTTGAGGAATTGATGGAAGCTGAATGTGTAAATAGTTTAAGAGTTGAGGCATCTGGGTTGCTCAGTAAACTATCCTACTTGGGCTTAGGTCATGGTCTTGTGGTTCATGAGTTCAAGCCCCACATCAGGCTCTGTGCTGACAGCTCAAGGTCTGGAGCCTGCTTTAAATTCTGTGTCTCCCTCTCTCTCTGCCCCTCCCCTGCTCACACTCTGTCTTTCTCTCAAAAATAAATAAACATTTAAAAAATTAAAAATAAAGAGTAAAATTTCTCAGGGCTGCAGACATAGGAAGGAGTCGTACTTTTCTGGGTTTTATCTCCAAGTATCTCACCAAGTGATCATGCTAAAAAGTCAAGAAAATCATCTCATATTTTTGCAGGGGAAGAGAAAAAGTTAATTATTTTGAAAAACACTCATTATCTTCTTCATAACAAACACTTTCTGTTGAAAAATGCTCTACCAGGACCCTCATCTCAATAAGTGGGGAGTCCAGTTACTCAGGTATAGCCCCATATAATTTTTCAGTCACACCTAAGAGAGAGAAAAACACTCGTGACAAGGGACATAGGTCCACTAAAGGTTTAATCACAATATTATAGAATTCTTTCCTCTCCTATTCCTTCTTGCCATATTAACAGGATGTCAGCATATAATAGTGTATTATAGCTAATTTGACTATAAGGCTCAGACTCAACTAAGATGGAGTTCTCATAAATATATAAAAGAAATAGTGGAAACAAAAGCAAGAATACTAAAATATTTGAGGCCTTTGACATGCACAACTATAGTTAACATTAAAGATAGCTCAGTTTCAAGCAAATTACATAAAACCCCACACTTGAAGATCTATTTATCTCAGTTCCTATTCTCCAATATATGTATCGTGTATATACATATACTGTATATAGTATATAAATAAATAATCTTTCTTTCTTTAATGTTCATTTGTTTTGAGAGAGAGATCATGCACACCTAAGAAGGGGAGGAACAGAGAGAGGGGGAGGGAGAATCCCTCATGTGGGACTTGATCTCAGGACCATAAGATCATAATCTGAACCAAAGTCAAGAGTCAGACACCTAACCAACTGAGCCACCCAGGTGCTCCTAAAATGTCTATCTTTCAACAAAAATTTATCAAGCATGCTAAAGGCGGTAAAGGTATACTTAATCTGAAGAGACCAAAAAAGATCAGAACCAATCTCAGATATGATAGAGATCTTGGAATTAGCAGACAGGAAATATAAAATATCTCTAATTGATAGTCAAGGGCACTAATTGAAAAGGCAGACAACAAAGAAAACGAATGGGTAACATATGCAGAGAGATTGAAACTCACAGAAAGAAAAGTAAATGCTGAAAATAAACACTGCAACAGAAATGAAGAATACCTTTGGTGGGCTCATTAGTAGCCTTGGTACGGCAAAATAAAGAGTTAAAGAACTTGAAGATATGTCAGTAGAAACCTCCTAAACTGAAATGATTTTTTTCAAATAATTAAAAAGACAAAACAAATGTACAAATGTGAGAAAATTTCAAAAGTGTAACATAAGTGTATCTAGTATGCAAGGAGAAGAAAGAAGAAACAAAGCAGGGGAAAATTTTGAGGCAATAATTGATGAGAACTTTCTAAAATAATGACAGAAACCAAGTAAAATCAGCAAAGTCAAGGACCATCACACAAGATAAATACCAAAAAATGTACACCTAGGCATAAAATAAACTGTAGAAGATCAAAGACAAAGAGAAAATATTGAAAGAAGCTAGAGGAAAAAATCACCTTACCTACAGAGGAAAAAAGAATAAAACTTAGAGAGGGGTTTTCTCAGAAATTTTACAAGCAAGAAGAGAGCGGAATGAAATATTTAAAGTGTTAAAAAAAAAACCCACAAAAGCAAGAAAACCTAGATTTCTGTATCCAGAAAAGTATCCTTGAAAAGTGAAGGAAAAAGAAAGATTTTCTCAGACAAACAAGAACTGAGGGGATTAACTGCTAGCAGATGTGCCTTATAAGAAATATTAAAAAACATCCCCAGAGATAAGGAACATTATATAAATAAGACACTTGGAACTATATTAAAAAAAAAGTAAGAAAGCATTGGAGATGGAATATAAAGGTTAAAGAAAATATTTTTATTGTTTTTACTAATAATTGATCCAATAGAAATAATGTTTATTTTTCTACCATGTAGTTGATTAAGAGATCACCTTAAATATTTATTTTTTTATGTGTGAGAACATTTATGTTTTATTCCCTTAAAAGAAGTTTGTTTAATAATAGTATGAATGTACTATATTAATTTAGCATAAGAATAAATGAAATAAGTGACATTTGACAAGGAACAGGAATTCTAAAGTACCAGGAATAATCATGAGAAGTATAGTATTATTTGAGAGTACTCTTAGATTGGTTACAGATGTATATTTCAAAGTACAGGGCAGCCACTAAAAAAATAAAAAAAATAAAAATAGTTACATAAAATAAGCACAATTGATATGCTAAGAGGGGAGAGAAAATATAAATATGTAAATATACATATATAAATATATATTTCTCAAAACCATAAACGGGAGAAGAGAGGAAATAAAAACAACCAACAAGTGCAATGAAGAGAAATACTTTAAGCTTGTTAGATTAAATTCAAATATATCAACAACCACTATCATTGTGAATTGTCTAAATCTGTCAATTAAAAAAATTGGAGACTATCAGAGTGGACTAATGAAACAAGATCTAACTCCATGTTGTCTATAAGAAACTTACTTTCTGTATAAAGACACATATTTACTGTGTAAGCAAAAAAGCTAAAAAAATATATAAGTCAGACAAAGCACACTCCAGAACAAAGGAAATTGTTAGAGTTAGCAATAGGCATTACAAATAGATCAAGGAATCAGGTATCTTAAGAAGATAAAGTAATCCTTAATATCTATGCACATAATAACATCACTTCAAAATGCAGGAGGCAAAAATTGATATTACTATAAGGAGGAATAAACAAATGCATTATTTTAGCTGGAGATTTCTATGCTTTTCTTTGAGTAATTGATAAATCAAGAAGAAAATCAGTAAGGATATAATTTAAACAGCGCTGTTAATCAACTTATCTAACTGACATTTATGGAATATGCTATACAACAAGAGCAGAGCATTCTTCTCAAAACTCACAGGGAATATTCACCAATACAGAGCACATCCTGTGCCATAAAACACCCTATTACTGTAGAAAAAATAGATCATATTCTGAGACCCCAATGGAAATAAACTAGAAATCAGTAATAAAGATTTCTCGGAAGTTCCCAAATATTTGAAGATGGAACAACACACTTCTAAACAACACACATGGATGAAGGAGTCTCTGGAGAAACTAGCCAGTATTTGAATTAAATGAAAATACAATTTATCAAAATTTGTGGAATTCAGAGAAAGCAGTGCTTAGAGGGAAACTGATAACCTTAAATTTACATATTAAAACATAAGGATTTAAATTCATTAATCTGTTTGTTTCACCTTAGAAATCTAGAGAAAGCAAAACAATTTAAGTGTTTAGCAGGCAGTAGAAAAAAATAATGTGATGTGAAGCAGAGAGCAACAAATTGAAATCAGGAAAACAGTACAGGAATCATTGAAACCAAAGTCTGATTCATCAGAAAGGTAAAACTTTTAATAAATCTCTAGTCAGACTAACAAAATTTAAAAAGAAGTCACAAATTAGTAATAAAAGAAATGAAAGAGGCATTGTCACTACTGATTCCATGGAGAAAAAGAATGGTAAAGTAATATTAGGAGCAACCATATGCCCACAGATTTGATGACTTATATGAGATTGACCTACTCTTTGTAAGGCACAAGCTATCAAAACTCAAGGAGAAATAGATAATCCGAATAATCCTATATCTATTAAAGATTTTTAATCAATAATTAGGAACCTTTCAAGTAAAAAAAAGTACCATGCCTAGATAGTTTCACTGGTGAATCTAACAAATGCTTAAGGAAGAAATAATACCTTAGTAACAATCTCTTTCAGGAAAAAAAAAAAAAGCATGCTTCCTAACTCATTCTATGAGATCAGCATTACCCAATACCAAAGCCAGACAATGACATTACATGGAAGGGAACCTACAGACCATTATTTCTTAATACTCTAAATGCAAAATCCTCAAAAATATTGCAAATTAAATTCAGTGATGTATTTTAAAAATGTGCAACATATCAATGTTGGATTTATTCTGGGTATGGATACTATTTGAATATAAATTAACATAATACACCACTTCAGTAGGTGAAAGCAGAAAATTCAGATGAATATACCAATTAATACAAAAAATGTTAATGGGTTAGACTTGGAGAGATCAGTATGAACTGTTTATATAGATGTTTATGTTTATGTAGATGGCTATAGGTAGATACATTTATAGAAATATTTATGTGCTTGGGTTTTATATACACATATATTTTCTTGCTCTTTAAGATGAAAGGACTAGTAGCAACAACACCCTGGTTGCAACAAGCACACCTAATGCCCAGATCTTGGTTTCTGATGCTATTCTCCGTTAAAAGGAACCTTAGAGGTTCCTTAAAAGGTCCTCCTAAGAGGTTAAGAGGCTCCTTAGAGAATGGCCTTTTCTAGGAATGGCACAGCAAATATGTAAGATGATCCTGGAACATCTTGTAACACTAGAAAGGAAAGAAGCAGGAATAAAAAAATGGCATTATCTCTAAGGGATATAGGATGAAATTGAAAAAGCTCCCAGTAGCCATACCTGGAGAATTTGAGGAACAAAATGAAGTAGTATTGTATTATAAATCAGAGTATAAAGTATATGTACTCAAAGTATAAAATAAATATCTACAGTTTATTATTACATAAATAAAGGATTGAATAAATTCATAAATTATTAATAGGGGAGAAGATAGAAAATTTTCCTTGCAGAAGAATCCCAAATAATTTATGTAGACAATACACCCTTAATGAAGGGAGCATAAATCCTCACTCCTTAAGTGTGGGGTACGCATAAAGACTTTCTTCCAAGGAGTAAAATATGGAAAGGTAGGACAAAAAGTTAACCGTGGAGAAATATGATAATCACTACATCAGCCTTGTGGTCAAGATCAGTATAGACAATGATAACATTGACAGTATGTGCCTTTGATATGATGTGCTCAAAATGGCATTTCTTCTTACAAAAGCACATATTCAATCTAATCATAAGAAAAACAGAAAATGCCAAGTGACGGGCATCCTACAAAATAACTATTACTCCTCAAAACCATCAAAGTCATAAAATCGTAGAAAGTCTAAGAAACTATCCACAGCTGAGAAGTGCCTAGGTAAGCATACCTAAATGGAATGGAATCTCTAAGGGATACCTTTATCCCTTAGAGATAATGCCATACATCCTTGATGGGATGCTGGAAAAGGAAAAGAAATCAGGTAAATGTAAGAAACTCTGAAAACATGTCTGGACTTCAGATAATAATAATGTATCAATTTTGGGTGATTATAGTAAATGTATCTTACTGATGTATTATATCAGTAATCTTTCCTGTTGTTACTGTTCATTTACTCCTTTGCTTCTGTAGGGTCTTACAGACCCTAGAGAAGTTGTCCATACCTGTTTGTTGTTTATTAGATATTATACAGGGATATCTCTTGTTCATCAAGCCCCAAGTAAGAGGACATACGAGATTATCTACCCACGATGGCATGTAATTATTTGATCATAAGACATAAGGGGAGCAGAAATGTTTGATTTCACTATTTCTTTCAAGCTTAAATCTACATTAAAGCAAATGGACTACATACAAGGAGAAACTCAGTTGGCACCCTCAGGAAAACTTCTTAATACCTCTTTGCTCTTGTCTTTAAGTGCTTGAAAAGAGTCTGCTTTCTCGATGCTGAGTGTAGATACACATTGGTCTCAAGGTTGTCCCAACAAACTGTGATTATGGCTTTCTTGTGATACAGACTATTATTGTCATCTGTCTAAATTGCCCACATCTCCCTGAGAAACTGAACCCGTTGACTGGAAGCCGTGCTAGCAATTAATGAAATTGCTTGGTTTCTTCTCAGCTTGCTATTCTTCAGCTCCCAGACTCCCCAGCTACAAGCTTTTCTTCAGAACACCTTCCTATGTGTGTTCAGTTTTGCACTCAGTGGTTTCACTGCTGTAACTGGAATCTTTGAACTTATTACACTCAAATATTAATAATAGTGAGATGGTTGTAGAAACAAATGAGAGAACATATTGTAACATATTGTAGAATTATAGTTCACAAATCTTACATTGCTGCCCATGTTCTTCCTGCTGAAGGTTGGAGGTTCATTATATAATGTTGCTTCGGGTGAATAGCAAACATTCAGCCTTCGAAATATGGGCCTCTATATGATAGGAAGGTCACAGATTTATCTGAAACTTAGGAGATTTGGAGAACATTGGTAGAAGAGGAAAATACCCCATATCTTTTATTTATGGGTGTCTTTGAACCTGAGAAGGGTCTCATTTGTATACATCTAGATTATCTGTACTTCAATGAGTTTTGAAAGCAAGGCAGGGGAGTGTAACCTTCAAAATAATATAAAATATCTGTATTGCAAACTATTATAAATATTAGTTGAATAGAATGAGACATTTGCTAGGGGCTGAGGAACCAGAAAATTGCAAGCATGTGAGAGAAATATCTCCTACTTTAAATTCACTTGCAGTTCCTGGTAACTGAAAGCTGCTAAAGGAAAAGAGAAAATAACAGCAGCAACAAAATCCCTCATAAGTTTAGTAGCCACCCACTGATTGTAAATGTGAAGAGGACCTCTCCAAACACAAGGCTGAAATGTAGAGGAATCCTGTTTTATTAAAGCCCCTGACCTCCTGCTCATTAATGGGCAGCCTCTGAATACCACATATATGGCAATGTTTTGCAATGTTGTGCTATAGAATTTTATTTTCCCTTCCTGGAATCAAGTCTGTCCTAACCCCAATTATGTTTACATTGTCCCCACCCTCCCATCCTGATTTCCTTCAGTCAGAATTATGCTATCTTTCAGGTAAAAAAAAAAAGTGAAAAGAAATGTTTGATAACACAAGATTGAATGACTTTCTCTCTAGAAACACTCTATCCATTTCCCTTCTTTCCTGGAGGAGGCTAGGTTTTCAGATGTTAAAAGAACAAATGTATCATGCTAAGTGAAATAAGTCAGGCGGAGAAGGACAGCTACCATATGTTTGCACTCAAAGGTCTAACAAGAGAAACCAATGGAGGACCATGGGGAGGGGAAGGGGGATAGAGAGTTGGGGAGAGAGTGGGATGACACAAAACCTGAGAGACTGTTGAATACTGAAAACAAATGGAGGGTTGAAGGGGGAGCGGGAGGGGGAAGGGAGGTGGTGGTAATGGAGGAGGGCACTTGTGGGGAAGAGCACTAGGTGTTATATGCAAACTAATTTGACAATAAACTATTAAAAAAACATAAATATATTTTACAGTGACACTAAGCAAAGGTCAGAGTTTGTTTTTGAAATGACTTTGCAACTGCAGCTGCATTTACAAAGTTGAATGAGCACAAAAGAATGGAGGAGCATGTTCAATAAATTTGGAAATTTAGTGCCCTTGACACCTATTTTTAAAGACCTATAATTTGAGTTAATATTTAATTGACTCATACATAGATCATGGTTTGCTAACGCATTGTTGGTATATCTGTAGATAAGAGAACAGAAGACTTGAAAAAATTTACCTAGAGACCCACATTCTAGTCAAGAGGTGTACACACAAAAATTAAGCCAACTATAGAATCTTATATCTGTTGATTATCTGACTTCATCATCTAAAATGTAGGCTCCCTTTGGACAGGAACTATGTCTGTATGTTCACCAGAACAATTCCTATGACACGGTGAATGCTCAAAACACTGTTTTGAAGGAATAATGGCAAGAAACCTCAGTGTCCTGTAAGCTCATAGAACAGGATACATATCTGTTATGGACTGGACCATGTCCCCCTAATTTTCATATGTTGAAATCCTAATTCCTAACATCTTGAACATTGACAGTATTTGGAGATTAGGCCTTTCAAAAGGTAATTATGTTGAATGAGATAATAAGGCCCTAGTCTACTGTGACTGGTGTCCTTATAAGAAGAGGAAATTAGGACACAACCATGTGCACACACAGGAAAGACCATGGGAGATCACATAAAGTGGTCATCTGCAAGCCAAGGAATGAAGTCTCTGGAGAAACCAAGCCTGCTGACAACTTAGTCTCAGACTTCCAGGCTCTAGACTGTGGGAAAATAATTTTTTGTTGTTTAATACACTTAGTATATATTTTATGACAGCTGCCTTACCAAACAAATATAATACCTAAGGTAGTATAACTAGATAAAATACTGGATATCTCATTAAATTTGAACTTTAGTTAAAGTTTTCTTTGTTTCCTTTAAGTATAATGTACTTATAATATGCAGTATTGGGGATATTCTTGTACTACAGACAAAACAAACTTTATATTAAAACTTTATATTCAGCTCAAATTTAACTGGTATTTTATATTTTATTTGTTCAGTCTGGCAACCCAAACCTCTGAGAGTTGGTGAAGGATTCACAGAAGAGGTGCCATTTGAACTAGATCACAAAAGATAAAAAATTATTTTGGTGGGTGTGGAAGAGGCTAGAGAAGTCAATGTGAGCAGACCCCAATGGAAATGTTCACCAATTGCTTACCATGTTTCTACCATAGCAGCTATTTTAGCCCATAACCATTTTCACTCTTGAGAAATGACAGTTTCATTAAAAATGGAAGATCTAACTACCATGCATTATTCAGTGGTTTCTAAACCTGGGAGCTTTAAAAAAAATCAGTTCATGGGGATTCACCCAGACTAATGAGTCACTAGTTTAATTTGACTAAAAACAGCTAATCGGCTCAATGTAAACAACATCCTATACCCATAAACCAAACTGGATAGGCGGGATCTGCTCCATGGATAGTCTCTCTACAGTTGAACCTGAAACTTTGATAAATTTTCTTCTCAAAGGAAGACCATATTATAATACATATTTCACATAGGAATTATCTCTGCATCTTCTGTATTTTATGAAAAATTGCCTTAGAAAATCTGTAACATTTTCTAAACAGGCTGAATTTATGTGTGTGTGTGTGTGTGTGTGTGTGTGTAAATATGGTCATGTGTTTTCCCATAACCAATTGTTAAAATAATCACATAACACTAGGTCTCTTTTGTTAGGGAGGTAAAATAAATAAAGCATGAATTTTTATTTATAAATTTAAAACTTGTTCTTTGGTAATGGAGAAACCCTTTAGTCTTGATAATTAAAGCCACATGCTATTGACACAGAACCTTATTCAAAATAAATGTTATGCAACCCAGTGTCTGTTGAACTACTACTTGCAGAATTTACTCAGTCTGGGAGACTATTTTATAACATATATTAAAATTCAGGGAGGTCAGTTAGTGAAGAGGAAAATGCCACTAACTGCTCTTATTGGAAGATAAAGTAATTGGCCAGCAGTGATGAATATATAAACATCTATGTCTGTTTTTCAAAGACACTAGGCTGATTCAGGAAAAAATACGACTCAAAAATCATGGAGTGTAAGTAACAGCAGGAGTCACAAAATGAGACCAGCAAGAAGGGAATTAGGAGATTAAGTTGAGTATAAAAGTTAAAGGGATTCTACATAGTCAGAAACAAGCATAAAGACTGGCCACATCAGGGCCATCCATTTATATTGGCCTGTAACTATCACTTAGAAGTACATTCTATGGAACCAGACACTTATTTACAGGTGGCAACTTGGTGGAAATTTGTTTCTGCCTGCCTAGTTCCCTTTCTCCTTTCCTCTAGTAATGAACTCTATTTATTGTCTTTGAAAGAGACCTCTTGTCCCAGATCAAACTTCTGGGGCTCCCAAACATATTAACATGCTTCTTTGGCCAAGGGATTGAGGGGGAACTAAGCAAGTCAGAATGTCTCATCTCTGTGGAAATACAGATGGCAATGAATATATACCAGGTCTACCAGAACCTCCTGGTGATCTTTTATACAGTCCCTGGAAGAAAGAAGATACTTTTCTCTTGAATAGGAAGCTGTATGTAAGGCTATGACCTCAGAGTGGCCAGTAATTATGTTCCCTGTCAATTGCAGAGCCCAGCTTGACTGAGGCCAACACCCATGCAGAATATGGAAAGATGAGTTCATATAGTCTATGTCATTCACCTTCTCCCTCTGTCTCCCTGTCTCTCTCATGTGTGTGTGTGTGTGTGTGTGTGTGTGTGTGTGTGTGCACACACACACGTGAACCTTATTTGGTTGACCTTGTTGCTGGCTCTCCTTCCATTGTGTATGTGTGAGGGCATATGTGGTTTGGTAAATGGGCCAACTAATTCCCCTTTATGCTTGAATGGGTTTTTGTTTCTGTCACTAATAACCAGAAAATTTTAACTTGATTCTGATTACCTTTACTTTTTGTGGCCATTTATTTGCACTTTGTGGAATTTATTTGCACTTTGCCACATCATTCTGGTTGACTTAGGATTGTTGCAAGAAAGCAGGAGCTTCGTGTTTATCTTGATACTATCCTTCTGTATTTGGAATGATGTTTTTTCCTTCAGTGCTACCTTAAGCTCCAGTGAAACAGAATGTAGTGTTGCAGGGTACAGATGAGGAATGGATATTCAATGAACTGCAGATTGTTCTTTCTAAAACATTACTATGCACTGCTGGGCCTGTTTGTGGTCTCTTAAGGATGCTTGGAATAGTCCCGTATTTGGACCATTGCTCAAGCTCCAGTTACTACCCTGAAACTTACTCTTTCCTCTTCTCTTGACTGAATTTATCCTAGCTTTTGACACCTTTCATAAGGCTCCCACAGCAAGGAATTCTTTGACCAAGTCATTTCCGGTTGCTTAACTTTGAAGGATATTATGTCCTTATGCATGTTCAGTTACATTGAATATATACTACTTTTCATAAACTGAGGGAAGGCTAAGTTGTCTTTAGAACTAGGCCCTAACTTTTTCCCCGTACAGATTAATGTGTACTTGAAATAGAAGTGAAGATTTCATGAAGCAGGAATAATCTACATGGACCATAAAAGACAATAATCCAACATGATTAGAAGCTCTGAATTCTTGATTTTATTTTGGAAAAAAAGAGGCAGTTGAAGTGGAAGGTGAGATGGTGAGTGGAAAAACATAAATTTATTTATAACCACTCCCTGTATTCTACAAGACTTATAGAATGATGTACCTCCTTTGATCTTAGCTCCTCATGAGTTTGATTCCTGGGTGAAATGCTGCCTTTTAATCTTTAATTTAATTTAGCTTTTTAAAGGATTTCTGCCTTTTGGGAATGCAATTAGACTTTCCAGGACATCTGTCTGTCAAGAAGGATAATAGCATTTTCAGTGCACATTCACAGAACAGGAATCTTAATCTAAGGCAGGACCTTAGGGGTTCCCTGGAAACAACAGAAAGTCATGTTCATCTTGACCAGGTAATTTAAGAGAAGTCACCATGCAGCTGCAGTTAGAAGCAGCTTCTCACACAGAAGTCAGTTCTCTCAGCTCAGGTGACAGATGGTAGGAGAGCATTCTGTCTTAGGCCCAGGAGCTTGGCTTTTACATCTGTGAAGCATTTCACATCAGGCTTCCTTGCATATTTATAGTATGACAGCCTCCAATGTTAGAGGACCAGACTTCTGCCTCTGTCAGGCCTTGCTCCTCCCTTATTCCACACATCTTCAATATCCTTCCACCAAGTTTCAGTTAAATCAGACAAATAGAGGGGCTCCTGGGTGTCTCAGTTGATTAAGTGTCTGACTTTCGATTTCTGTCTTTTGATCTCATGGTCATGAGTTTGAGCCCCATGTCATGCTCTGTACTGGGCCTGGAACTTGCTTGAGATTCTCTCTCTCTGCGCCAAAACTCATAAAATACCTAAGAAAAACCTAATCAAATAGGTAAAAGACATGTATGCTGAAAACTATAGAATTCTTATGAAATAAATTGAAGATGACACAAAGAAATGGAAAAACATTCCATGCTTCTGGATTGGAAGAAGACATATTGTTAAAATGTCTATATTACCCAAAGCAATCTACACATTCTGTATAATTTTTATCAAAATAATGCCAGCATTTTTCACAGAGCTAGAAAAAACAATTCTAAAATTTGTATTGAACTAGAAGAGATCTCAAATAGCCAATGTAATGTTGAAAAAGAAAACTAGAGCTGGAGGCATTACAATTCTTGACTTCAATTCAAGCCATATTACAAAGCTGTGAAGACAGAATGGTACTGGCAAAAAAACACACCTAGAATAGAGAACCCAGAAATGGACCCACAAATGTATGGGTAACTAATCTTTGACAAAGCAGGAAAGAATATCCAATGGAAAAAAGACAGTCACTTCAACAAATGGTGTTGGGAAAACTAGAGAGCAACATACAGAAGAACAAAACTGGACAACTTTCTTACACCATTATGCAAAAGTAAATTCAAAGTAGATGAAAGAGCAAAATGTAAGACAGGAAACCATCCAAATCCTAGAGGAGAAAACACATAGCAACCTTTTTGAGCTTGGCCACAGCAAATTCCTACCAGTCATATCTCTGGAGGCAAGGGAAACAAAAGCAAAAGTGAACTACTGGGCTCATCAAGATAAAAAGCTTCTGCACAGTGAAGGAAACAACAAAACTCAAAGGCAACTGGTGGAATGGCAGAAGATATTTGCAAATGACATACTGGATAAATGGTTAGTATCCAAAATCTGTAAAGAACTTATCAAACTCAACACCCAAAAAACAAATAACCCAGTGAGGAAATGGGCAGATGACATGAACAGACACACACACACACCATGGAATATTACTTGGCAGTCCAAAAGAATGAAATCTTGCCATTTGCTACAACGTGGTTGGAACTAGAGTGGATTATGCTAAGCAGATTTTGTCAGTCATAGACAAATATCATATAATTTCACTCATGTGGAATTTAAGGAAAAAAAAACAGGGGAAAGGAAGGAAAAATAAAGTAAGATAAAAACAGGGAAACAAGGTGTAAGACACTCTTAACTTTAGAAAACACGTTGAGGGTTGCTGGAAGGGAGGTGGGTAGGAGATGAGCTAAATGGGTGATGGACATTAAGGAGGGCACTTGCTAGGATGAGCACTGGGTGTCATATGTAAGTGATGAATCACTAAATTCTACTCCTGAAACCAGTACTACATTATATGTTAACTAACATGAATTTAATTAAAATAAATGATCTTCCTCTCCTGCCCCTCTCTTGGTCATGCTTGTTCCCTCAAAATAATAATCAAATATATAATAAACAAATAGAATAGAACCAAATATATATATATATAT
>NC_043713.1:33118695-33224560 GCF_006229205.1 Suricata suricatta | reverse complement strand
GTTGAGAATATAGTTCTGGCATGCTCCAAAGAGACAGAGTATCATGGCTGAAAGAAAAAGGAAAGTTTTAATTGATGAGGACCCCTACCCCCACCCCGGATTTTCAAAGGTAGAAGATACATTGAGAGAAATTCTGTGCTGTTTCAGTGGAAAGAATTCATTAGAGCCACAGGTATCTGTCCAACCAGCCCCCAAATTTTCCTGGACCTCAGGTTCTGTTCTGACCCAAGGCCTGGAGCTTTCTACAAAGTGTCAGCACCTATTCCCATTCACCCCTTTACAAGTCCCTAATCTCAGAGTATTTTCTCATCCTGACAGGTCTTATACTGAGTCCTAACTTATAGGCTTTTGCTGCTTAGTTTGGAGTTCTGTTTGACATTATCCAGCCTTAAACCGCCCCCCGCCGCCATCCAAGGATGTACTCTTACCTTGTTTTATATCAAGACTGCCCTGTGACCATGCATTTCTAAAACCTTGCCTGTAAGTTTGAACCCCACAGTCTTTGACAACTGCATATAACATAATGGGAAGTTTTTACCCACATACTCTGCATTTCATCAGAATTACTTTTAGGGACTGTGTGAAAATTAAATATAATATTATTTATTAAATATACTCTTTCCACTCTTGCAAAGAATCTTTAGCTAAAATTTCTCCATAAAATAGCATATATGTTTCATGTGACAATCTCAGTTTTAGTAGATACCTCTTAACATCGAAAGAGTAAAGTGTCTTGAGAAGTTGACATTTATGTACAGCATCACAGGGATACACAGTTTCTCATAACTCACAGGATTCATGTTTGGCAGCTTTGTGCTGGACATAATTTTGAGGCACATAGAAAAGTAGTGCTTTATTTGCATTTCCTTTTCCTTTTTGGTTAAACTTACTGTCATCTTTTTTCCCCTCCAGTAATTGAAATACCTATCAATGAAGGGAAAAAACCCTAAAATCTTACCCAAAATCTCATGAAACATGATGTTCGGTATCTAAATTGTGGTTCTTTGTATAGATCAGGCATACCCAGGCCCTCTGGCTTAACAGAAATATGGTGATATTTTCCTGAGGTTTGGTCATTTCTACCCCCTGGATTGGTTTGTCTGGTAAATAAGAAATTGTGCTCTATTTTGTTACATACTAACATAATAGATTATTGTTTCAAAGCTACATCCACTATGGGTCTTTTGAAGACAACATGACCTTTAGGCATTTATAAGTAGTTACTGATGCCAATGACTTGGTTAACCTTGCAGTAGATAGGTGGAGACCATAAAGCAAAGCTAAGTTGGTGAATTTCCAGGCAATGATGAATTTATCTGAAATTGCTCCCGATGCAGAAGTTAGCAAGAATGTTTTGAAATAGATTGTAAGAAGCATCCTGATCATTAAAAATTTTATAATATAAAAAGTAAAGGCAAAACTATGTGTCACAGATTCAAAGAAATGATGATAAAGGGAATGTTCACATTATTATTAGCTTACATGTTCCCCAATCCTTCTGGTCTGTAGCTATCAAGTGAGGGAGTTTGGGAGTATGTAACAAGGGGATGTCAAATCTTTCAGAATTGCCTCTTGTTTCTGGGAACCCCTGGGGATAGCTTATGCTCAGAAACTCAAGTACTCATGCTCCTCCTCCTTTGAGAACTGCCTGTGGCCTCCTTTCTGGCTCTTCCATTAAGCATGCTGGGTTAACCACTGGGCCCCAGTTCAGAGTCATAGTCAGTTCCTCAAGACTTAGGAGAGAATCCCTCTCCTTAACCTACTTTGACTGTATGTCTCTAGTCTTGAGTATCAAAAACCCCATTATTAATATCGATATTTCAGCTTTTATCTGCCTGTGACTTTTCTGTCTGTAAGAATTGAAATGTAGACTGAGGGATTGGACCAAGAATATGGACAAAATGTTTTTCTTTCTTCTTAAATCTAGCAATAGCCTAGACCTCAGGCATTGTTTTACCAGGAGGCAGTGGTCTTCTCCTCTGTACCCTTTCTCCTCAATCACTTCATGTAGTTAGATGTGGAGTGCAGGAGGTTCTAGAGGGACAGGTTCGGCAGCAAGTTACATGGTCGTTATGTGTGAATATTTGCAAAGGGCCTACCTAGAGTTAGGTGCTAAGAGCTTAGAAAAACAGTGTGAAAAATTACAACAAACTGATCAACACACAGAAACATCAAATTCAAGAAACACAAAATTTAAGACACAATTTTAGTGAGTATCATGAAGGTGAAGAACATTGTGCTTTGATAATAGTAAGAGAAGTGTGCTTCATTTGGGATTAGGATGGTAAGCAAAAGCAAAAGGTTAGGCAAGAAAATGACCTTCAGGCAGAGACCCATGGGCTGAGTAGGAGCCGGGCAGATAGAGGAATAGGGTATGTCCTAGGCAGAAGGTGATCAGGGGAAAATGCCTCTGGGTTGGAAATGAATGTGGCATTTTACAGACATGAAAGACCCTGTGGCTTTAAGTTTCTGGAGCAAAGGTGAAGATGACAGTAATTTAAGTGAACGAAGGAATTTTGATCTTGAAGTCCTCATTCTAGGTATTCTAATTTGTGTAGGAAATCATTGAACACATTTTGCTTGGTCAGATACTCTAAAACATGATAATCCTCAGAGAAAGTTGGAAAAGCTGATGTCAAGATGTGTGTGTGTGTGTGTGTGTGTGTGTGTGTGTGTGTGTGTGTGTTCTCTTTCCTCTGCCTCAGTATGCAAGTCCCAGAAAGGTACTTTAGTGAATGAAATCCAGAAAACAAAAAAGATAATCTAGGATAAGTTCATCTTGTGAATCTGGGAAATTCAGCCAGTCCATGATTGGAAGCTTCTTTTTTTAATTTAAAATTTTTCATTTAGGGGAGCGTGGGTGGCTCAGTCAGTTAAGCATCTGGCTTTGGCTCAGGTCATGATCTAATGGTTTGTGGGTTCGAGCCCTGCATTGGGGCTCTGTGCTGACAGCTAGCTCAGAGCCTGGAGCCTGCTTCTGATTCTGTATCTCCCTCTCTGTGACCCTCCCCTGTTTGTGCTGTCTCTCTCAAAAATAAATTTTAAAAAACATTAAAAAATTTAAAAAATTTTCATTTATTTAAATTCAAGTTAGTTAACATACAGTATTGTAGTATTGGTTTCAGGAGTAGAACCCAGTGATTCATCACTTACATGCAGCACCCAGTGCTCATCCCACCAAGTGTCTCCTTAATGCCCGTCACCCATTTACCACATGCCTGCCTCCCCTCCAGCAATCCTCCGTTTGTTTTCTGTATTTAAGAGTCTCTTATGGTTTGTCTTCCTGTTTTTTATCATATTTTGACCTTCTCTTCCCCTATGTTTATCTGTTTTGTTTCTTAAATTCCACATGTGAATGAAATAATATATTTGTCTTTCTCTGACTGACTTCTTTCACTTAGCATAACTCACTCTGGTGAGTCCACGTTGTTGCAAATGGCAAGATTTCATTTTTTATCACCAAGTAATATTCCATTGTATATATATACACCACATCTTCTGTTTTTAAAGTTTGTTTTTGAGAAGAGAGAAACAGAGTGTGAGCAGGGGAGGGGGAGAGAGGGAGACATAGAATCTGAAGTAGGCTCCAGGTTCTGAGCTGTCAGCACAGAGACCAAAGTGGGACTCAAACTCACAAGCTATAAGATCATGACCTGAGCTGAAGTTGGTCGCTCAACCGACTGAGCCACTCAGGCACCCCACACCACATCTTCTTTATCCATCAATAGATGAACATTTAGGTTCTTTACATAATTTGGCTATTGTTGATATTACTGCTATAAACATTGGGGTGCATGTGCCCCTTCAGGTCAGCATTTTTGTATTCTTTGGATAAAAACCTAGTAGTGCAATTGCTAGGCCATAGGGTAGTTCTATTTTTAATTTTTTTGAGGAACCTCCATACTGTTTTCTAGAGTGGCTGTTTATCAGCTTGTCTTTCTACCAACAGTGCAAAAGTGTTTTCCTTTCTTTGCATCCTGTGACTGGAAACTTTTTAAGTGAAGGTGTATTCATGTTTGATTTGGTTTCAGACCTTTTCTTTGAAATCATGAATATGTTATTGGTAAGACTGACTATGTCATTGAAAATCCTAAAAGAAGGCAACATGGAAAAACATATCTTATCTTGTGTATCATTTGTATTTGAAGAATATGGAACTAGTAAAGTTATTGGATAAAGTATTTCAGGAGGGCTTCAAATCATTCAGTATGGAATTACCTGACTTGGGTGGGGGACACCTCATCAGTCCATCCGAGGCTCACAATTCGTAGAACTCGCAGCTTTGGGGATACATGTTGCAAGCTACTAGGAGAATATGTGAGGACTGTCTGACTTTGGATGTCAGGGCTAATTGTTCACTCACTCTGAAAAGGACCTCATACCTCCAGACATCTGGTTGCCAAGGTGAGGTGTCAACCTTGCAAAGCTTAGCCCTCAGTGACCGTACCTGTGAGCTCAGTGTCCTCATTTTTCTGATTTCATAAAATTCCAAGGCAAGGATTCCATCCATACCTTGAATCCTTAATTTTTATTAAAATGTACTTTTTCCTTAATATTATGGTATAAATCTAACTACTTAATAGTTATTAGCCTCTACTAACACTTTTTTTAGAGAATGTTCATCTTGAGTCAAGATATGACAAAATACAAATACCTAGGTACAATAGAGTGTTTTTTCATTGAACTTCACTGGTTTCTAATAACTTTTCAATTTAACCTTGATTTTCTTTCCAATGCTAAGGAGAAAAACACCTTCAACTACTTTTTCATGAGGACAATTATTCAGGATCTCTTGGTAACATGCTGCTGTAAGAAGAACATGAAGAGAGTTAAATAGGCACTCACACTGACCTTGAGTAGTTTATGATCTAAGTAGAACATTATGATGCAGAAATATATCTTCAGGGAATGCATTAGAGACCTTACATTACTTATGTGTTTAAATTATGTGCAAGCAAAGAGGTAAGGGAATTTAATTCAGTGATGAAGAAGGGAAGAACTTCAGTTTGAGAGAAAGTATCAAAGATTAGCTATGAGCTTGGGAAGACTATCTGAAGTATAAGCTGCTTTAGAAGTATCTTTCTAGAAAGAAAAGCATTTCAGTGAATTGGGACTAGAAATTTCAAGCAGGAGGATTTACCTTAGGAGAAGTCTTGGTGGCAGGTATCAGATATGTGAATAATGTCTCTGAATATGTTTGCCTAGAAAACATGTTGGGTTGGATAAATAAAGTGTAAATGTTTTAGTTTTTAGTGGAAAATAATTAATGGACTTGGACTACATGTTACAAGATATAGAGAAAATTGGTTAATATAGAAAATAGGGAGGGACCATTAAGCAATATAATAAAAGTATATTTGGAGACATTTATTGGAATGTGTAAATTTGTGCTAGGTGATGGAGAACCATAAATGCCAAGAGCAAGTCAGCATAACTGTCTCATTTTAAAGCAAAAAATCTGGAAGAGGGAGTATAATTATGTCATATGAGCGAATTTCTTTTTCTGGTCTATGAGCCAATCTGTGTATAAGCCCTCATTATCTTCAACTTCCTTTCTGTCCTCAGTGCTCCCCCTTCCCCTCCTCCATGTAGTATGTCTTTTTTTTCAAGGTGATTTAGCATTCCTATGTTCTAGATATCAGAACATAACCTGGGTTGTATCTTGTTTCTGAAATACTGTTGTAACTCAACCAGTGACAGTTCTCTTAATACACTATAGATTCATGCAAACCAGGCTAGGTGAAAGAGCTAAGGGCAACCCTCTGTTTTCATAATAATTGGTTTAGTTCTATTCCAAGGAGGATGCCTTGTGATTTGTATCTGGAATTCCTACAGCCTACCCGGATCACCTATACCTAAAGGACAAACATACATTCAAATGCAATTTCCATTTCTTCACATTACATAAATTATATTTCTCATCAGAAGTTCAGCTCAACCTTTCCTCTTGTACAAAGCTTCTTCTGAATATTTTATCTGACAATTATAAATCCCTCCTCTGAATTCCTGAGTTTATTCTGCTCAAGACTTTGAGTTATATTCTTCTCAACAAATAGGTCACCTGGGCATTTAGAGGAGTAACTGAGCCTTAATCTTTTCTAGCTCTTCCTTAACTCATGTGATCTACACACAAGAAGGATATCATTAATATGTTAATAGTAAGACTTCCTTCAGATTTATGAGCTCTCTATCCCAGTTTTTAGTAATTGGAATCATCTTGACATGGGTCCTGAACCACAACGGTCTGTGGATAAAGTGCTGTACACATCATCCCTCAAACCCACTGCCATTTGGAAAAATTGCGCCAAATTTTCTGCTTTGTGAAATAAGCTGACAATTTCTGCAACTTCTTTCCTGTTTCACTTATTTAAGGAAAAATACAGGCTAAGAAATGAAACTCTTTGAACTGTCTTGAAGAAAAATCCCTCTCAAATCCTCCATATTATTAACCAAACTCCAAACCTGAAAGGCTTAGTTTTGATTTGGAACTTCAAATCCACATCTTCTTGAATAGTTTGAGCTTGACAAGTCGTATCCTCCACCATTTCTCATTCTTGGCAATTCCTGATCCTGCTGAGGTTGTGGGGAATATAATGGAGGCAGGACTGAAGAAGGAGATGAGGTGAATGCTGTGGGGGAAAGTTGAAATCTCTCAGATATTCTACAACTTCAGGTTCATCCTAGAGAGAAAATAAATGAGTGGCTAAACAGGGAAAGTAGTTGGTGTACTCTCCCAGAATAGTTTCTAAAATATTACTAATATTTCATCAATTTGCCCAGAACTGGGGCTATTTTATTCCCCTTATGGAACATTTTAGAAAATTCTCATTTTAGAAAATGGGCAGCCCCTAGCCAGTTTCCACCTTCAGTTGTTGCATTTTAGACTCTCTTCCCCATAACATTGCATTCAATGTGTTTCTGTTCTTATGTGGGTAGTAATACACCTATATTTTGTAAAGCTAGTGAAATAGGTAAAAGGAATTATAAGCAGCCGTGTAAAAATTTCTGGGGAAAATGAAAGCAAAATTGTATTATTTTGAATATGCAATGAACAATACTGTTGATTCCAACAATTGAAAACAAATCCTATCATTTTTAAGGGTTGGATCATGCTCTAATATTAACTTCTTACCTCTACCATCTCCTCTCAAATTTTGAAGAAGAGTGAAGTTTCCATATACAAGAATGAAAATGAACATTATGTCCATTTTCCCCTTCAGACTACATGTGGAGAAAGACACAGAATCACTCTGAAGGTTTACCCCTAACAGGAGAAAAGGCATGTAAGTTTGATGACAAAGTAATAAATTAACTTTGGTTAATTTACCTGACCTTGCTTTAAGAGGTACAGCTGTGCTAAGTCCACAGAGAGCTACAGCCAAGCAGTGCCTTGACTAGTGACTGTCTAGCAGATGTGATGGTTTGCTATGATTTTTCTTTCTTTCCTACACATAGGATGATCCTCCCTCTTTTCCTACGTTTCTTTATTCACAACATAGGTATGTTGTTTGCCTGGAAATATCTGTTTCCTGAATTCTGTTGTTAACACATAAACTGAAGTGATAAGACCTGATTCAACCATGGACTTTCCAGCCACTGAACTTGTAACATTTTACCAGTCCAGGTGTCATAATTGGTGTGAATAATTCAAGGAATAACTATTGAAATATTAAAAGTGGATGACCTTCACTATATAAGCTCCTCCTCTGGCAGGAGTTGCTATACTATGTTGCTGAACAGGCCCTTGTAGGGCCTTCCCTGTACTAACTATCATGTTCTATGGAAAGAATTTTCCCCCCTCAATAGCCATCACTTCCCATAGGTCCCAATTGCCTATATTCTTATTACTATTCTAAATCTCTCTGTTAAAATTTTATATTGCTAACGTTTAATTATCCAACAGTCTTCATTGACTGCTAACTCTATGCTAAGCACTGGGAAAGACCCTAGAAATACAATGATGGGCAAAAAAGCAATCTTCTTCCTACCTACATGGTACTTACAGTTAAGTTTGAAAGAAAGAAGTAACTTAATCACATGAATTGTACCTGAATTTAACAATAAATGTATGGTACAATTAAAGTATTACATTTCATAAATGTATACTGTGTTTTATAGGATGAAGTAGTAATTAAATTGAGAACTAATAGGAAGAGTAAGCTGTACTTATGGAATTCAGGTGAGGGTGGGAGAGAAGTAGAAAATGTTTCAGGCAGAGGAAAATATGCAAATTTATCAAATAAAAATATAGGACATACTGCTTCTGGAAATAAGGGGTACACATATTTTCCCTATATTTTTCCTGCTAAATACAGCTAAAACCCTAGTTATTACATATAAAAACAAATATAAGGAGACTCTGAAAGGTAGAGGGACAAAGGCAGACTGGATAGGGACCTCAGGACCCAAGGAACATGATGTTGAGTTCCCTAGGACTGGTTTTTATCTCGTACATTCTATATTTGGAGCTGCAGAATGGGAAACCTGGAAATGACAATGACACAAACAAACAAAAAAGCCTCAAGGAAAGCCTACTCTCTCTAGTTATAAGAAGAGGAAGAGGACTCAGTAGGAAGGGAGAAAACCTTTAAAAAATATCTGCTCCACTGTAGTCAGATATTTCAGAAAAAATTGTGGCTCCATTCCCATCCATTATAGCAAGAGAAAGCTAGTGGGGAACCTAGACTTCTGCTTGACTTTTTTTTTTAAGTAGTTTATTGTCAAATTAGTTTCCATTCTGCTTGACTTTTAATTGAAAGAAGCTGTAATGAGGTACACTAACATCTTTGCCAACAGGGTGTCAGGGATGGCCAAATATGGATCTGGGGTTTACATTGCTCATGCTGGTAATAAGGTCACTTCTTGCCCCATCATTGTGTCATGTCAATAGAGATGATGTGGAGAGCCTGGACCTTTACTGCAACTCACCTGTAACAAGATGTAGCTACACCTCTCCACTAGGATATGTCAGGTGAGGTCTACTAGAGACTCAGGATTGTCACCGTCACCCAACCATCAAGGCCTCCCCCAACTATGGTGTCAGTAGAGACCATGTGGAGAGTAAAAATTGCCATCCCTATCCAGTGGTAATGAGGTATTCCTTCCCTCATCCCTTTACCTTTGATAACAATGAAGAGAGAGTGGGAAATTTGGACTTCTGTCTGTATCTAGTGGTAATAAGGTACCAGCTCTTCTTCTCTTGCTGTTATAGGGTCGCAGGCAGTTAGCTAAAACAAAAAAGTTTAAGTATCCTGAGTCTCATAGAAAGCAACAACAACAAAAAAAACCCCAAAAATATCCAAATTTCATTTGAAAATTATTTGTCATGCTAAGAACCAGGAAGATCTCAAGACGGATGAAGAAGGACAATCAATAGATGCAAACACTTAAGAAGAGAGAGAGTTCTCTAACAAAGATTTTAAAATAGCTCTGATAAAGAAGCTTTAACAAGTAATATGAACACACTTGAAACAAATGGAAAAATAATACACATAAGTAATAAATGACTCATCAAGAAAATAGAAAACATAAAGAAGAATTAAATGGAGATTTTAGAATTGAGTCCAAGAACTGACATGTAATGTTCAGTAGATGGGCTCAAAAGTAGAATACAGGAGACAGAGGGAAGAAAATATTTTGCAAGCTGAAAGATAAATAATAAAAATGGAACAACAGAGAAACCCATCCAAGATACATCATAATTAAACTGAAAACGAAAGAAAGCCCCAGAAAAAAAATGAGACATCTTACCTATAGGATAAAAACACCTGGAATGGCTGTGTTTCTTTTATCAGGTAACCAAGAAACCAAGAAAGAACTATCTACCCAGGAGAGTTTACCCAGGATATTCTACCCAGCAAAGTATCCTCCAGGAATGAAGGGAAATTCAAGATAAATGAAGGAAAACCTAGAGAACTGATTTCCAGCAGGCATCACCTAAGAATGTTTAAAGGAATTCCGTAAAAAGGAAGGAAACAATAAAAGAAGAAGCACTTGAACAGTTGGGATGAAGAAAGATCATGATTAGGAAAAATATGGGTAAATGCAATAGGCTTTCTTTCTCTTGAGTTTTCTAAATTGTATTTGATCATTGAAGCGAACAACAACAAAAAAAATGCTGTATGATGTTGTTCTAAATGTATGTAGAGGAAATACTTAAGGCAATTTATAAATAGTGAAAGGTAAGGGGGGTAGAAAGGAGGTTAGATTTCTCCATCAAACTGGGAAAATAACACCAAAAGACTGTAAGTTACATTTATGTAATTTAATAACTAGAGTAAACCTTAAACTGACACAGAGTTATACTCAAAAACACTACAAATAAAGTTGAATTTAAATGTTTAACTAAGCCACACAAAAGGCAAGACAAAAGAAGTCAGAGAACCAGAAACAGGACAAGCAAACCACAAAAATATAATGTCATACATTGCATAAAATTATATGAAAAGTAAATGAATTAATATATCAAGTAAAAGGTAGATATTGGCAGAGTCCATTAAAAATATGATCATCTGGATATTGTCTTCATAAAAATCACTTCAGTTGTAATGATATAGATGGATTAAAAATTGAAGGATAGATGGACAAAGATATAAAATGGAGAGTTTAATTTAGAAAAGCAGGAGTGGCTATTTCCTATTAGAGAGGAATATAATACAAAGATAAAAGGTTAGTCTATCAAGAAAGTATAGCAGTTCTAATTTGGTATCCACCAAACAACAGAGATGCCACATATGTGAAATGGAAACTGATAGAACTGAAAAAAGAAATAGACAAACTGATAATTATACTTGGAGATCTCAACAACTCTTTCTGAACAATGAACAGAACAACTAGACAGAAAATGAGTAAGGACATAGAAAAACTCAACAACAGCATTAACCACAGAGTTTTTTGGCATTTATAGAACACTCAACAACAGCAGAATACATATTCAACTGCCATGGAATATGTAGTAATACATGCGTTATTGTGAGTAATAAAACCAACCTCACCGTATATAAAATAAATATGGTTTCCTTTTTTTAATGTTTATTTTATTTTTTGAGAGAGAGAGGGGAGAGGGGCAGAGAGAGACAGAGGGAGACACAGAACCCAAAACAGGCTGCAGGCTCTGAGCTGTCATCACAGAACCTAGTGTGGGGCTTGAACTTACGAACCGAACTGGGAGATCATGACCTGAGCTGAAGTCATCACTTAACTGACTGAGCCACCCAAGCACCCATAAAAATATGGTTTTCTGATCACAGTGGAATCAAAGTAGAAACTAGAAAGAGAAAGATAACTGGAAAATCTCAAAATACTTACAAACTAAATAGCCTGTGGATCAAAGAAGTTTCACAGGAAGTTAAACAAATCAATTGAATGAAAATGAAAGTACCTATCAGAATTTGTAAAACACAGGTAAAGCACTCCTGTGAGGGAAATTTATAGGACTAAATGCATACATTAGGAAAGAGGAAAATAGCAAATCAGTAACAAGCACCTAGCTCAAGAACTTAGAAAAGGAATAGGATAAACAGAAAGGAAAGAAAAAAATAATAAAGAGTTAAAATAAATGAAAACAGAAGTAATACAGAAAATCAAACAATTGCTTGGGGAAAAAATCAATGTAATTGACAGACCTTAGCAAGACTAGCAATGAATAAAGCATTGGGAAGGGACTGGTGTATCATTACTGGTTCTGCAGACATCAAAAAGATAAAAGGGAAAAACTACTACAACTCTACCCATTTACATTAGATAGTTTAAACAAATAAACATTTACTTTGAAAAACATTACCACAACTCTCTCAATATGTAATAGATTATTTGGTTGAGTCTAGACCTACTATTGAAATTGACTTCAAAATTTTACAATTCCCCAAAAAGAACTTCTGTGACCCATATGGTTTCAATAGAGAATTCCACTAAATGTTAAATGATAGGATTTTAGCATCTCTTTCAGAAAATAGAGGGAGAAGGAACACTTCCTAAGTCAGTCTATAAAGCCAGCATTACTTTGACACAAAAACCAGACAATGTTATCAGAGGAAAGGAAACCTAGCTACCGATTTCTCTCCTAAACATTGATGCAAAAATTCTCAAAAACATATTAGCAAATTAAACCCAATGATGTATAAAAATAATTATCCACCGTAATCGAGTGAAGTTTATTTCATGGATATAAGGGTGGTTCAGTGTTCGAAAATATAAAAATATAATCCACCATTTTGACAGGCTGAAGAAGAAATGTTCATAATCATATTAATTGATGCACAGAAAATATTTGGCAAAGTTCAGCATCCGTTTATGATAAAAAAAATACTCACAGAAATGTAGGAATGGAGGGGACTTTCCACAGCTTGATAGAAAACATTTACAAATTATCTGTAACTAATATTAAAATTAAAGGTAAACATTGAAAACGTTTTAAGATCAGGAACAAGGCAAAGATATCCACTCTTACCATTCCTAATATAATGCTGTAAGTTTGAGGCAGTGAAATAAGGCAAACACAACATGATTATGTAGAAAGTGTCAAGATTTTGAAAAGCATAAAGAAAGCAGAAGCAAAAAAAATTAAAGATAGAATTATTAAAGTGAGTTCAACAAGGACACAGGATATAGGAAACATGAAAATCAATTATATTTTTATATATAGAATAAGTAATAAACATACAGAAACAGTATTAGAAATTTAATGCCATTTACAATTATTCAAAAATGAATTTCTTGAGAATAAATCTCACAAAATGTGTATAGGACTTGTATGCTGAAATCTATACAATGTTGATGAAATGAATCAACAATCCAAATAAATAGAGAGATATACTGTGTTCATGGATTGGAAGACTCAACATAGTACATGTTTCAGTTCTTCACAAATAGATATACAGGTTTAACAAAATTCCTATCAAATTTCCAGCAAGATTTTTTTGTAGATATACACAAGATTATTCTAAAGTTTCTACAGAAAGTCCAAGGAACTAGAATAGTTAAAATATTTTGAGACAGAAGAACAAAGTAGGAGGAATCAATTTACTTAAGTACATGACTTACATAATATAGTAGTCAATGTTGTGTGGTATTATTGGAGTGATAGACATAGCAAAGGAGTTAAATAAAGGAAAAATTATCTTTTAAATAAATGGTTCTGGAGAAATTGGACATCATCGGCAAAAAATAGTATACCTCTATCTATAGACAAAATGAGGAAAAAATTAATTGAAACTGGATCACCAACTTCAATGTAAATTGTAGAACTAGGGAACTTTTAGAAAACCTGGAAAACATCTTAGGATCTAGAGCTAGGCAAGGAGTTGTTAGACTTGACCAAAGCATGAACCTTGGGGCCTCTGGATGGCTCAATCTGTTAAGCATCCAACTCTTGATTTTGGCTTAGGTCATGATCTCATGGTTTGTGAGATTGAGCCCTGTGTTGGGCTCTGAGCTGACACCACAGAGCCTGTTTGGAATTCTTGCTCTCTCCCTCTCTCTGCCCCTTTCTCTCTTAAAATACATTTTAAAAAACCATATAAAATAAATTAAAAAATTTAAAAATGTTCAAAAAACCCCCCATGAACTATAAAAGGAAATGCTGATAAATTTGACTTCATCAAAATTGAAATCCTTTGTTCTGTGAAAGATCCTATTACAAGGATGAAAAGACAGGTTAGAGTTGGAGAAAATATTTGTAAACCAAATAATGTGACAACTATCTGGAATATATAAAGAACTTTAAAAATTCAACAGTAAGTAAATCCAATCAGAAAATGGGCAAAGAAACAGATATTCCATCAACGCGGCCATGAAGATGGCAAATAAGCACATGAAAATAATTTCACCATTAGTTTAGGGAAGTGCAACTGAAAACCCCGGGGAAATGTCACTACAAGCTGTCCAAATGGTAAAAGTAAAATAAAATTTAAAAGTGTGACAACACTAAATGCTGGTGAATATGCAGAGACAGTGGGTCATTTATACATACTTGCTGAGAATGTAAAACGGCACAGCCATTCTGGAAAACAATTTGGTAGGTCTAAGCAACAACAACAGAACAACTATCATAAGACTAAGCAACTGCAGTTGCACTCCTGGGCATTTATCTCAGAGAAATGAATATATATATATATATATATGTATGTGTGTGTATATATATGTGTGTGTGTGTGTGTGTGTGTGTGTGTGTGTGTATCCATTTAAAACTCAGGCACAGATATTTATACCAGCTTTATTTGTAATGACTTAAAACTCAAAAGAACCCAAATGTCCTTCACGGAAAGAATGGTTAAACTGTGATGGATAGGTATCATGGAATACTACTCATCAATAAAAAGGAATGAGCTACTTATACACATAACAGCCTGGATGGGCCTCCAGAGGATTATGCTGTGTGAAAAAGCCAGTTGCAAAAAATTACACACTGGATGATTCCATTTATCTAACATTCATGAAACGACATGATTATAGAAGTAAGGAACAGACGATTGGTTGCTTGGAGTTAACGAAGGGGTCAGGTTGGAGGAAAGTGCAAGTGACTATAAGAAGGCAATACAGTGGATGTTTGTGGTGATGAAAATGTTCTGTATCTTGACTGCATTGTCAGTATCCTAGTTGTGATATTATAATAATTTTGCAAGATGTTATCATTGGAGGAAACAGTAAAGAGTACAAGGGATCTTGCTATATCATTTCTTATACTCAACAGTGTATCTAAAGTTATCTTAAAATGTCTAAAAACATAGGATGCCCAATTAAACCTGAAAATTGCATGGGTCATACTTGTAATACAGGTAGTTGTTGTTTATCTGAAATATAAATTTAACTGGGAACTCTATATTTTCTTTGGCATCCTTCGGGCAGAAAAAATCTATTCAGTGTTTCAGTGGCATGGAGAGCATGGTACAGTAAGAAATGCAAATGCAGGTGTGCCTGGGTGGCCCAGTCAGCTGAACATCTGACTTCAGCTCAGGTCATGGTCTTACTGTTCATGAATTCAAGCCCCACGTCAGTCTCTGTGCCGACAACTCAGAGCCTGGAGCCTGCTTCAGATTCTGTGTCTCCCTCTTTTCTCTCTGTCCCACCCTCCCCCCGCCTCAAAAATAAATAAACATGAAAAGTAAAAAAAGTGAAAATGTGGACATTTCCAGGCTACAACAAACAAATAGGATGTATTTTGCTGAGCTATTTCATCTCACGGAAACACATCTGTGAGGCTCCAGTACATGAGTCAGACCACATACCTAATAAATGTTCTTTTTGTGACAATTCTTCACAGAAAAAGGGGGAATACTCATGTATGTTTATACTAAAGTAACTCTGCTTTTCAAATTATTCTAAATATATTATAACATATATTTAATATGTTTACATATTTCATGCATTTATAGTATAGTTTACTTTTTAATATTAAAGTCTTTATTAAATTATTTAATATACAGACTTATTGGTCTTCCTTTTCTCTTTCTCTGTCATTTTTGGTCTTGCTCTCTCTTTCTAATTCTGTAAAGCACTATTGAATCATGCCAGCAGAACTTAGAATTGAAATAAAAGCTGGGTTTAAAAAGTAATATTTTTATTCCAGCTTGTGCCATATGAATTATATATCCAAGCTTTAACATTCCAAGACTTTCCTCCTCTCCCAATTGCCCAATTTTTTGTAAACACCCCTTTCATTAACTTTAGTTTGACCCTAAGCACTTTGGAAGATGACTCCTCTAAATTCATTCTGTCTAGCTCTTTGCGCATAGGTCTTCTGATCACAAACCTGTCCCTGCAATCTGGGAATTTTAGAGAGTGTATATTTGAGGGTTAGCAGCCCCTTGAAAGCCCTACAAAAAACAGAGGATCATTTATGATTTTTACTTTGAGAAATGGAGCAGGTTCTGCTTCCCAGAGAGCACTAAGGCACATATGGGAATGCGGAGAGAGGCATCTTCAGCTGCTGTTCATGTTGAGGTGGCGGGAGTGTCCATGCCCTGCCAGAACTATAAGGCACAAAATGTCATGTAAACACCGTCAAGAATGAGACCTTGGTTTATCAGCTCTCTCTGCCACTCCAGAGTCTTTTGGATATCATGCACACTGGATATCTCTCCTCTATCAATTCAGCTGAGCCTTTCTTTTGTAACAGTCACTGTCTTTTCTCTGAGCTATTGCTTGCCTGAAATTTTCATAATAAATTTGAATTAAAGTGAACAGGCTGCAAAGAATAGAGTAACAGTACATTGTACCTTCTGATCTTTGAGTCACACAAATAATGAAGAGTGGGCGATAACATAGTGCACATTGCTACAGAGCTGTCCAAAAGAGCCTCACAGAACTTAGGAAGCAAGAGACCACTGAGAGTCATGGACACTTTGTGCTGTTCTGTACCATAACTATTCTGGAATGTTTAGTGGGATGACCAGAAGCCTTTGCCTGTAGCATGTGCCCACAGGTAAACAGAAGGTGAACAGAAACGTCTTCTTTTCACTTCACTAGCTGGCCTCGAGGAACAAATCTCCTATCCTTATTATCTCTTGGTATTGACCTTATGGAGTATATTTTTAACTGAGTTGAAAGGGCTTTACCTGGGAATAGCAATCTTTTATCAAATTAAAACTTATGCATTCATTTTTTATCTAGCAGGCAGGAGGCATTGATGGTAAGGAACTTGAAAGACTGTTGGGTACAATTCTAAAGTTTGGCCAGGAGAGCCAGTGAATGGTCACAGGTGGTGAGAGTGGTGTCGGTTACTGGGATTGGCATTGGTATCAGTACTCAGTGAACATTTGCGGAGCGAATGAGTAAGAAAAGAGGACAGCTCAGAAGATCCACTTGCCCCACTTTATGATTTGCCATCACCAAGCTTACATGGAATTGTAAATGCTTTCAGCTGAAGATTTCTTACAGCTTGTATAATTTCTGCATTAGTGGCATCTGTATTCCCCTGTGCCTTCCTAGTGTTCTGACCTAGGTCTCCCATCTCATTATTTTATATCTTCATGACCTGATAAATTTCCTAGAAATTTCCCTGATCCTATTTTTCCATTTTTCCCCTTTTTGAACTATTCACTCTGAAGTTGACTTTCACAAAGCCCACCTTTTTACTTCTCATACAGTTTCCCCAAGCATCAATGACTCCTCATCACCAATAGAAAAGAGTCCAACTACTTTAGGGCAGTCTTTCTACGCCCTGTAAACATCTGACCCATACTATAATACTAACCATAACATAACCAAAAGTAACCATATTACTTTTCTTTTTTAATTTTTAAATTTGAGAGGGAGAGAGAGAGTCGAGCAGGGGAGGGTCAGGGAAAGAGAGAGAGAGAAAATCCCAAGCAGGCTCTGCATTGTCAGTGCAGAGTCTGACATGGGGCTTGATCCCACAAACCGTAAGATGACCTAAGGCAAAATCAAGAATTTGATGCTTAACTGACCCAGCCACCCAGGCACCCCGCCCCCCCAACACACATTGCTTTTAAAGCAATATTACTAGCCTGTTCATGTGCTCAAATTTGCCTTTGCCATCTTTGTTTAAAATCCTAAACTTTTTGTAAATTTCATCTCTCACTCATCTTTCTTTTCTGTTAGATCTTCTCCACTTCCAGTTCTTAGTCTTTGTGATCACTTCCCTTCAGAACTTCTGTGGTATTTATAGTTGCACTGCTGACATGGCATATTTCATACCTTGTCTTCCACTGCCATGTATCTTTAAAATTCTGAATTACAGTGTCCCAACTAGATGATAAGCACCTGCCCTGGGGACTGCTTCATAACTTTTTTTTTTAATTTCAACCCTCAACATAATTTTGTTCATTTAATAGGGTGCCAAGAAAATATTTTCTTACTCTTGCCCTTTTATGTCTCATGATTCAGTAAGACACATTCCTAGAAACATCATTGCAAGTGCATGGCCCACTGGTGGCAAGAAAATGATTTTATCTTTGGATGTGCTGACAGGTGGTCAGCTCTCTGGACCTGTCACATCTGTTACCAACTGATAGTCAGGAATCCCATTTTTTCTGCCTGCCTGAGCTTTAGGGACATGGAAGAAGAGGTACCAGCTCAGAGATGCCTAAGATTCCATGTGCCGAGTCATATCTTAAGTGTTGCAGTGAGCAACAGGGCTCAGCAGGGGGATTTTGTCCCCAACGGAAAGCTTGACAGTGGAGAAATCCTTCATGCTTGTGCATGCGATGCAGACCAGTGATGCCTCAGTTGAGGTATTTATTTTCCCCTTGGAAGCCACTGCCATTAGATTGAATAATGTAGGAGCATCTCGGTGGTCTCCATACTGATAGGAAAGTATGCTGTAGTCTGTATTCTGTAACAGAAAATAAGAAAAGAGTATAGGAAAGACATGACTAAAATCTCTGGATGTATAATTTTAGACTTTTATATGAATTACATAATTTTTTATTAAGTTGATATATTCAGTGGACCAACATATGTCCTCTGCAGTATATATGTGAACTGGATGCTAGACAGGAAGGGTGGGGGAAGATCCAGAGGGAAGAAGTACTTTCTATATTCAAAACAAACAAACATGCAAACAAACAAACAAACACTTGTTAATACACTTACAGAAGTATGAGACAAATTTTATAGAGAGATGAATTGGGAGCTCACAATTCTATGGTCTAGAATCAAGAGTCTAAATTACATTCTGACCTGAACTTAACTCTGAGGCCTTGGAAAAACCAGTGACCTTCCCTGAGCCTGTTTCCTTAGTTCTAAAATAGAAATGATATTAACCTTCTTGACAAACACATAGGGTTGACATAATTTGATGGGAAAATAGTTTGTGAATGATTAAAAATAATGTGAAAATAAGATGTATTTGCTGCTATTATGTTAAGTACTTAGGGCCTAAACTAGAGGCTGTCCAAGCTGGGAAGTGTTAGAAAGGAAAGGCTTTTTAGAAGCAGCAGTATTTGGGAATAATTTCTGAGGATGTGAATAGTTACTGTCTGAGTAAAGAGGAAAAAGACAGACTTTTTAAATTTTAACTCCCATCACAAAATTGTCCTGAAATGGTACATTTAATCAAGGTTATGGTGATGATTCTTAGGTATCAGAAAACAATCAACAAATATCTTTATTTGATTTCCGTTTAGTGCTGTGTGCTAAGGATCGTGATGATGAACCAAGCATCATTTGGCCTCAAGGAGTTTACAGGGAGAAGGAGATCATTACACTAAATGAGACAGTTGATCTAAGTTTGACCAGAGGGGTGAAAACTTGAGGATATGCACATTTTAACTTCTCATTCCATCCTACTTCTAATCAAATATCTCTACTTCCTTTTTAATTCTCATTTATTTGAATTCCAGTTATATTTTTCTCAGGGCCCTTTTTTCTTTTTAACCCATGGGTCTTAAAGATTACTTAGTCAATGTGAATTTTTCTGATCAATAAATGAACATTATAAGAAGCCTTTATCAGAACCTGAAATCTGAAACAGTTTTGAGCTTTGTAAAATATGTTAACAAATATCACTGCCAGACTTAGGATCATACCACAGAATGAACTCTGGCATTATGGAGTAAACTGGAAAAGATCAGGATCTGAAATAAATGTACCCCTGAGGTTAAGGAGACTATGCCAGAAAAAGATGTTGTATACTCCGCATCTGAATGGTCCCTTGGAGGGCAAGTACATGTCCAAATAGGTCAGCAGAACATCATCAGACATGCTGGCCGATTTTTCTCAGTATTTAGAGTCAAATGGGACTGCATTTTGGTACAGAGAGCAGAGTGTATGGCTATCATTAGGAAACTCCATTAGACAAGGCAGGCCCAAAAGCTAGAAGGATCATGTGGATCTAGGCCCGGGCATAAGGTTTAGTGAGCTATTTCCCTCTCAGGTTCAGGTTTCATTCTGTGCCTTTGCTTATGCCATTTTTTCTGTCTGCCACATTGTTACTTACCTTCCAGTTCTGTCCTGTCATACTAATTGTCCAAGAAGCCTCTCAGAGCATCTGCTAGGCTGACTCAAAGTCTCTTTTTCATGGCCTTATAACATCTTGTAAATGTACCACTTTTTTCCCCTCCTTTTCACTTAGGAATATCTCCCTCTCTGCATCTAATGGCCTAACACAGTGCTTAGCACAAAATGTCACTTAATTTTTAGAGGATAAGATATTTTGATGGATGGATGGATAGAGGACTGGAAAATAAAGATGGGCATAAGGGCAAAATTAGAATTAGAATGTTAAGGTTAACCCCAGTAGTCATCAAAAGGGTTACTATGACTTTCAAAATGTTGTAACAAGGCTCTGTAAATATATTATTTCCAGATCAGTATTGGTCTAAAGGCACAGCTGAGGTAAGTGAGTTTTCAAGGTCCCAAGGCTGGTAGGTGGCAGAGAAGTATTCAAATACAAGTCAATCTAACTCTACATGTTTTCTATTTACCATGCCATGTAATTCCCCTAGGACAGAGAAAGCATAGCACATTCACAGTTATTAGACCTAACACCTCAAATTATATAAGTTTGTAACTTATGATGCCAATAAATCATCATTTTAAGGAATATTCCATTTTGAAAATATTAAAAAGCATAGTAGTTAAAATATATCAAGTAACCAAAATGTGTTTCACTAGATGAATGAGTAAATAAACTGATACATGCAGACAGTTGAATATTATTCAATGAGGAAATGATGATGGAAGGTTTGGTTGAATAAATATAATAGGACCCTTGGGGGCCAAATTTCTTGCTATTGGAGGAGTTCTGATTATTGAAATGGAGAAGACATGTATGAACACTAGTAACTATACTTGGAGGTATCAGTGCAATGTAATGGAGACGAGAGAGACAGTGCAGAGAGATGTGCATGCATGGGTGAGAGAGAGAAAGAGAGAGAGAATTTACTAGCTTTGTCCACTGAAATGGCCTGGGAAAAGCAATAATGCAATAGCATGGAGAGCTGGTATCTTGGCTTCTAACTGCTGTTCTCCAACTATAAGAATCAGGGGTCTTTGTAGAAATGCCTGTTTCGAGAACTGGGGCAAAGGTAGTATGGAAGGAGCCTGGAACATTATCTGTCACAAAGGGATGGTGTACTCCGAGAATGACGGGGACAGGTGAAAAAGATAGCGAAGCCAATTCCATTGAGCTTCTACTGGGTAATCTGTGGCAATTTGAGTATCAAAATAAGTGGTGCTAAGAGAATATAATTTCTTAAGTAAAATAGATGGCCATGAGTCTCTAGTGGTATAAATTAATTAATAGAAAGTTTGCTGTGAGATGGTATATTAATATAGTTTCAAATAACCTCCCTTCAAAATACTTATTTACAAAAGGAGAATAGTATCTTCATAGTGGAGAAGCTTGGCAGACTCTAATTAAGAGGTCAACATGAATAACATCATAATAGTACAAAGTGAAATGGTATGTTACCTGATAGGACGCTGTGAGAACACAGCATCACTTTCTCATAGCCCCCTCAATGATGCCTAACCATCTAATCATGACATGGGGAAGCTTCAGATCTACTCTGATTGGGGAATATACTACAAAATTTTTGAATTCTATGGTCTTCAAAATTGTTGAGCTCATAAAGGTCAAAGCTAAAATAAGGAACTATTTCAGACTAAAGAGACATGAAAACTAATACAATCTATGATTCTGAACTGTGTGTTTTTGCTATTAAGGACGTTATTAGGATAATTCATGCAAGTTGAATGAGGTCAATATGAGATAGTAGCATTATATCAATGTTAATTCTCTGATTTTTGTGGTGTTTTGGTTTTGTAAGAGAATTTCCTTGTAGGAAGTAAATATTGACATATTCATTGTTGATGTAACATGTTTGGCAGCCTATTTTGAAATAGTTCAAGAAAAAAGTTTTTGTACTCTACTTGCAAATTTCAGTAAGTTTGAAATTATTTAAAAAATTTTTAAAAAGCAAATTGCTTTCAGTCTTCAAACTCAGACACATTTAAAACCTTGACAGGTGTGAAAATTTTATGAGCCATTTAACTGGCTCTGGTCTATGTTTTTAAAAGTTTGTATTTTGATCTGGAACTTCATATTAGTATCTGATATTTTAGGATCTCGGGAGAATTTATGTCATCTTATCATGCTTTTACACCCTAATAGTAAATCCAGACAGAGATGAAAATTATTAAGCATTTTAAAATATCAATTTAGGCTCAGTGAGTCACTCTTCTGGGCTTGTGCCTGGCAACTGTATGTTTCCCAATTTTGAACTAATATAACAAAGTAAAGAATGTATACAAAATACTGGGAATGTAGCAGTGACTGACTGGTGCTCAGGATGGTGTTATTATTCAGAATGCAAAATCTCCTGAGTTTCTCTCTCCTTCTCTCTCTCTCTCTCTCTCTCTCTCTCTCTCTCTCTCTCTCTCTCACACACACACACACACACACACACACACACACACACACTCTATATTATGATGTTGGCAGAAGAGTTTATGAATTGTTTTTTCGTTCACTCCTGTCTAGGTAAATTTAAGTATATGTCACAAATTGTACTTTGTCTTTCTGAATTCTTACCAAGATTGCTTTGTTTGGGAAACTCGATATTTTAGACTCCTAGCTTTTGCCATCAGATGAAACCTTAGAGACTATCAAGCCTGTTATTTATTTTATAGATGATCTTTGCCTTGCATTTTGTAAGTGAAATTAAGTTGCATGTTTGTTTCTTCCTAATCCCCATATACCAAGTTTCTAAAGGGACCAACCAGGTCAGAGCTTGAAATTTCAGAGTGTGCTGTAATGTATATTATTGTCAGCAAGTCCTCTAGCTCAACTATAGTCCCCAACAGTTAAATCAGAAATAGACAAGACCACTTAACTCATGCTCTAACTAAAGCCCATTGTGGTTATTTATCACACTTTCTTGAGCATTGAAGAAAACTATTTACCATGACTGGAATATTCCAACCAGCATACTAGAAGAGCCCTTGTAACAACAGAATGCCTGGAAGACCACACCCCACATATCCCCTTTCCTGCCCAAGACTGAACACATATCAACTCCTACCCATGAATGCATGCTCTTTGCCTACTCTCTTGTACATGACCCCTGAACCTCTCCTTATAAAACCGTAGGTGTCTATCCTGTGCTCAGACAGGTCAGTTGTTAAGGCTTGAGTGTGCCACATCCCCCAGCTGCCAGCACCTGAAATAAGTTTCTCCCTTTCTCTTTTTCAAATCCTCATCTCTTGAGTTATTGGTTTCTATTGCAGTGAGTTTATCTGAGTTTGTTCAGCAATATATTTGGTAAACCCAACCACGAGGTGTGCTTTTGATTCGTCCATTTCCCTTAGGATTCCCTGGGATGGAGAAGTTGGCTGTGGCAGCATGCCAGGGTTGACCTATTCATAGCAGGTCTTAATGGTTATGATTGATCAGTAACATTGTCAGGGAGCAAGAATGTCCTGTCACTTTTTCTGGTGCAAGAATTCTTCTGTCCCCTTCAGAGTCCTTCTAACTGAACTAAGAATAAAATTGACATGACACAGATTAACAGGAAAAAATCACATTTAATAGTGTACATATAGGGAATCCACACAGACTTGGAAATTCCAAAGACAGGCCACCTGAGGTATATATGTCATCTGAAGTAAGGAAAAGGGGATCTGGGACTTCAAAGGGAAGGAGTGCAATTCAATGGAAGTTATATAAAAGAGTACTGTTTGGTAAATAAAAGTTTGCCCTGCCATATAGATGGCTTACTGAGATCAAATTTATCTCTGGTAAGAAACTTTATTGTGGAAAGACCCTCAGATTTAGATTCTAATGTGTAGTAGAATGAGGGAGAAAAGGCCCAAAGGTTTTGATTGCCTTCAGCTCAAAATAATCCACATGCCAAAATGGCCCCTCTTGGGGCAGCCTGCCCTCTGCCTCTACAATATTATATAGAAGATTGAAAGAAGGTCTAAAAGAAGACTTAGAAGTATGACTGAGAAGGTTACAGAGAGGGTTGGTAGTAAAATCCAGCTTGTATTTGGTTTTAAGTGCTTTGCCTCCCATCCTTGGGTTAATTCAGTTCCATGTCTTTTTATAATTCCTGGTGTAACCAAACTAATTGAATTTTCTCCTTGGTGAGTCACAGATAGAAACTACACCAGGTTGAAGGGCACCTGGGTGGCTCAGTCAGATAAGTTTCTGACTATTGCTTTCTGCTTAGGTCATGATCTCAAGGTTCCTCAGTCCTAGCCCTGCATAGAGCTCACAGCTAGCAATGTGGAGCCTTTTTGGGACTCTCTTTCTCCTCTCTCTCTCTCTCTCTGCCCTTCCTGCTTGTTCTCTCTCTCTCTCTCTCTCTCTCTCTCTCTCAAAGTAAGTAAATAAAAATGAACAAACAAACAAAAAAAGAAACTACACCAGGTTGAGTTATTACACAAAGTTTTGTAGCAAATAAGCTGATCACAGGGAATAACTTCCAAAGTTATGATTCCCCAAACAATGGTTACCTTTTGTTGAAAGTTAGGATAAATATTTATTTACATAGAGAAGCCCTGTCATTGTATGTAGTAGGGGCATAAGGTTGCTCATGGGCCTTAAGAAAACATGTCTATACATATATTGTGTATTATGTAAATGAGGCTTGTGCTCCTCCTTGGACAGAGGTTTTAGTATTATAATGAAGTAAAGGTAATTGTTGGTTGTTTCAGAGGTTCATTTGCACAAATGCAGGTTGGGGGTTTAGCTCAAAGGGGCCTGGGTTTTCTGGGCCACCAGTATTCTTCCTCAGGGCAGTCATTATTGCTTGAGGGACAGTTTGGATTTCTATCACATGATGTTATGCCCTGGGGTCTTTTGCCTGAGTTAAGAGATAAACTGTAAAGGAGAGCTTAAGGAAAAATGTGGGACTAAGGTCAGTGCATAGGAGCAGGTGAAGGTAAAGGTCAGATCTGGAGGTTAAGCTGGTTACAGGACCATTCAGTTTACAGAACCCATGTAGTCCCTCAGTTTATCTTTCAAAATATTGTGTCCAAGACTGAACTGCAGTATCCTGGTCAGAGTTGGACCTAAAAGGAAAATGTTGATTACTAACCTCCCTTCTAAGAAAATACAAAGTCTCTCTTTTTGTTCCCTGCCCCAGAATCATTATATTTCATGAGACATCTTGACTCATCTCTAATTTTTAAACAACTCTGCAAAGATTCAGTTCCCCTTGGAAAGAACTTCTTGTTTGTGGTATGATTCTCAAGGTCCAGAGTGACAGTCGTTGAAGAATTTGAAAATGGGTTCTTTAACAAAAGTGTTTGGGGGAATGCTATATAGAAGTTTTGTTTTTTAAGGAAGTTGTGTTTTTCCTAGCTGGTCTGTTTTGCTTGTGTAGGGGAGCAGAATTGTTCTCAAAATATGTCTCTTTGGCATGAGGATTATTTTAGGCTGATTATTTTTAAGAAACTGCAAACATAGAAGAAGCTATGAAAACCAATAAATTATTCTTTTGTAAGAGGCATTTACATGTATCAGGGAAATCCCTTTTTGAAAGAGTGTTTCCTTAGCTGTATCAGGAAGGGGATGACTGAATCTCCAGAAACTCTTATCAAAAAATACGGCAACTTAAATCTGCATAATAGCCTTACCCTTGTTTAACATCCCTCCACTATCCCCCTACCCCAAACAGCTTTGTCTCTAGCTGAAGGTGGGATTTAAGTTGAAGGCTTGGCCATTTCGGAGTGACTGTTTTCCTAGGTCTGTCCCCCATACATGGAATGTATACATGTTATTCAACTTCTGTTTGGTTTTCTCCTGTTAATCTTTTATCAATTTAATGATTAGGTCAGCTGTAGAACCTAGAAGGGAAGAAAAAAAGCCTCTTTCACCCCTACATGTTTTATAGATTTGTTCCAGCAGCAGATGAGGGGCTTGTCAACTTGGATAGAAAATTTAGTATAAGATAACATCTTCCAGAGCAATTCTCGTGTTCATTCTAGCCCAGAATTTGTTTATAAATTGATGAGATCAGCTTTTGCAACTTTGTCCTCCCAAATATCAACATAAAATGATTAGGGCCAAAACCTCCAAAGGTCCATGTTTCATTATCAGCCCAGAGAGTGGCCATCATGACTGAATTTGTGCAAATCTTTCTAGAAACTAAGCGTATTTTCCTTTGCCTATCCTTCCCTAGGGTTGGAGTTTAGTGCCCCCTGAGTTTTTAACATAGATCTTGCCTTGATTTAACAAAAAACTACTTCCTTCACATTTCAACAGGTTCCTCTGAGACGTAGTATAAGAGATTTGTTGAGCAGGCCTGTGCTTAATCTTCTGCCCCTTTTCTGATATTTTAGATTTTAATTTTAGATTCTATTCCTTTTCCATTTTTGCTTCCCACCCTTTCTCCATTTTTTTTTTTTTTTTTTTTTTTTTTTTGGTTTCTCTCTGTCTCTATTTCATTGCATCTAAAGGGCACTACACATAGCAGAGGAGTAGGAGCAGACACACAGTTTTAATCCAACATGCATTCTACCTGCCCATTTCTACATTAAAGAAGATCCCTGGGCCTTCAGACTCCCTTAGGCCCCCAGAAGTAGGGGTCTTATTTACTGCTTTCTGACTCAGGACTACGGAGGGTTAAATGAAATTGGAGTTGGACTCACTTCAAGCCTTGACAGCTTCCTCACCTATGACCAAATATAATCTGCGATATTAAAACGCATGCTGTATGGAATCCTGACAAAGATAATTTGAGAAATAAAAATCTTTGACAGTTTTCTTTTTGTCCTTGTGGTTATTTGCAATCTCTAAGACTTGTGAGTGAGTCTTATTTCTTATTAAGTGTACTCTGAGGTCTTCCCCTCTCTCACACTTTTTTTCAGCCTCCACTTCTCATGCATGCTTAATGCATTCTCCTTGGGAACATTTGTCTTTCTCCATGTCATCATGCTGAGGAAGAGGGCGTGTTTCAGAGTTTCAGAGGGCATTCATTTTGAAAGATCTTTTTCCCCAACCCCTAATACCAGAGGCTCTCGTGTTCCCATGCGTACATGTTTATCATCCTCAGCGGTCCATTGCTCTTAGCTAAGAATGACTGCTATAAAAAATCACAGTAGGAGAACCTGGGTGCCTCAGTTGGTAAAACATCTAACTCTTGGTTTTGGTTCTGATCCTGATCTCAGGATTTGTGAGATCAAGCCTCGCATCACACTCTGTGGTAAAAGCACAGAGTCTGCTTAGGATTCTCTCTTTCCCTCTCTGTCTCTGCTTCCCCCCACCAATAAATACATAAACATTAAAAAACAAACAAAAAGCTCCGCAAAACCACAAAATACTAAGATATTAGGAAGTATGGGAGAAACTGTATCTTTTGATATTTTTATCCTTCAGGAGTATCCTTCAGGAGTATCCTTTCTATACACTGCTATGATGAAAGAGAACATGATTTTAATTTTGTAACTTACAATCCCTTAACCATTTTTGAGATAGATTTATGAATAGAAGCTTGGTTATGAGTGGAAGTTCCATTAATGTGGAAGTTTTGAAAGCCTTTTGAGAAGCTGAGAAATAAAAATTTCCTCATTTTCATGTAAGTAGTGATCAACATGGACTCAGGTGTGATATGATCAAATTAGGGAGGAATTCCTCGGGAATGTCTATTTCTGTACTTGTTTGAGTACTCTTGTTCTGTCCTCAGCTTAAAGACAAGATTTCAGACTTCATGCCTAGAAGAAAAGGATAGTCAGACTGGAAGGAGCCTTAGAATTAATGTATTTCACAAGGGATAATGAGCCTGACACCCCAAAGCACCCCCCCCCCATTTTCCTAAAGTCACAGATCACTGTCACCAGGTCTCCTTTCCCCAGACTCTTGGGCTTCCATTCTGCACCACAAATTTTCTGCCCTGGAGAAAGTGGCTTGGTGAAGGAAGAATGTCACTTTCAATGTGACTTTAGCTAATTCCCGGCTTCTAGGCTACTTTTGTTTTGTAAAAAAAAGGTGGAACAAGTAAGCAAAGACTTATCTCAGTATTTCAGAAGCTTATAAAAAATTTGGGGTCAAGCACAGTTATAAAAATGGATTAACATTTGGCGCTTTCTTATGTAAACCTTTCCTGTTTTTACAGCCCTTGCCTGCTGACAGTGGCACAAAAGATGGGTTTTGCTTTGTGGTGGTGTTGTTCTAGCCTAGCAAAAGGTCTTATGCCTCAAAATTGCACAGACTAGATCTGTGCTTGGCATTTTTCATTGCCAGAAAACCCAGCAAAACAGCAGATCGTGCTTGGGAGATGTCACTGGAAAGAGAAAAGGCACAATAGGTTTCACTTTTTCCATCAAAATTTCCTTGGAAATGAAAGCCGAGTTTTCAGAGGCAGAGACCCAGTTTGTTTTGAGTGACTGTGAGAGTGCTTAATGTGAAGTTACACTGAGCATATGGCTTGGCACTTACTGGACATTTGGTCATTTCTTTTTAAGCTCCTTTGCATGTCAGTCATCTCTCTCCAGCCTTAACCTACCCCATTCCACTCTAAACAGGTAACGATGACGTGAAGGGATGAAGAAGGAGGTCTAGCAAGGCAGGATGAGGAATGCAGCTTCAGGGAGTAGGGCAGAAAGAAGAGAGAGCTGAGTACTGTGGCGGTGACTGAGACAGTCACACACACTTATGACCAGAATAAGAAGAGGGGTATTTACAAGCAGCAGCAGCACTCTGGCACCCTTGTGGAGAGGAAGCTGATGGGGATTCTGAATTATTTGCTTTATTTCATAGTACACGTGGGGCTGGGGGACTGGTACAGGCAGGGGGCAGGCCAGTGTAGGAGACAAAATTAAATAATGCAGAGTCGATTCAAATACAGCGATGTGACTTTTCACTTAGAACACAAAATGCTTTTTTTCATTAGGTCATTTTGCAGGGAGGAACATGTTTTGGTGTACACTTCTAGGTTCTTTAGCTGGTCTAATAATTCAGTTGCCATAAGACAGATTAATAGAAAAAGTTAATTTCATAGGTACAGGAGCCTCATAAAAACATGACACTCACAGGCAAGTCAGGCAGTGGAGGATTATATGCCATCTTGAGTTAAGAATGGGTTAAAGACCTGGGACATCAAAATTGCCAGTGGGGTAATTCACAGGACAATAAGAAGAGCAGATGTTTGGTAATTAGATGTTTGTCCTGCCATACAGATAGGTCATTCTGGTAATAGTTCTCTGTCTGTGCTGAGCCCCCTATCTAAATTCTGTTAGGTAATTAAGGTAGAGGTAATTTTTTTTTTCCTTCTTGAGTCTGCTGGATCTTGATTGCCGTAAACTCAAAATAATCCACATGCTAAAGTGGCATATTTTGAGGTAACAGATTCTGCTTCCCTTCAGTTTTTATACATTTAAATATCATTCAATGCATATGAAAATAGCTTTGCTAAAGGAAAGGTTTTAAAATATTTTCTTTAGTATGTTGTATGAAGTATGTTGTATTATGCAATGAGGTGGACAATTATTTATAATAACTATGCAGACACAATTGAATATGAACAAACAAAACTTGATAAAAAAACACACATGTCTAAGCAATTTTTATCTACAAGAAAAATACCATTTATTTTGGATTACCTCACAATCATAATGTGTGGGTAATTAGAGGGACTTGTTAGGAAGTGTAATAGACTAATAAGGGAGACCCAGCCAAGGGAAATTGAAATAAATAATGGACAGTTTATATAAACTGTAGTTCATGGACTTGTAGCAACATTGACATAATTGGAGAAGTTCTTGGAATCTTTGGCTTCACCTCACACTCACTGAATAGGAATCTGCATTTTAACAAGATCCCAGATCATGCATGTGCACATTAAAGCTTAAGAAGTACTTGCTTAAATGACCAAATGAATCAAAGAAATGCTGAATGGTTAAGTTATTTTGTTTTTTTATAAGAGAATTTTATTGCGACTCAATTCTAACTGTACTATGGCCCTGGGGTTAGAGAGCTGTGTACAGACCTACCCTGGCTACAGTATTAAGGATAGGCTGTCCCACTGGGATTTGGGCTGGTGATGACTTGGGGAAGGAATTGTCTGCAGAGCTGTTTATAGGGTCATGATAAAACAATCACAGTATCAAAAAAAATGGATTATATACAGGTAGTCAGTAGTATTAAGCAAATCATAGTCTAAAACAGAGGGGTTGAAGATTATAGTAGATGCAGTTGTTGTGAAGTTGATTATTTAGGGGCAATCATAGAATTAACATAAAGTTTATAGTAGACAAAACGTCAGTCCAGGTCACTGTCCTCGTCTTTGAAACCTAGACACATGATGGCGTCTAGACACATCACTGGGAAAAGAGTGACTCCAGAATGTGGCCAATAGCTCCACCTCCTAATGCTGGAAAACTTCTAATCTTCTCTAAATACCACTTTGTTTGAAGGTGATATGTCCCTCATACCCAGTAGCTCCATAGTGTCAGAGGTATCCCTGATAGCTCTGTTTCTTCCCCCTTTAGCCAGTAGTTTTTTCACTTTACTGTCTATTGGACTTGGCACCTACTGGAAATGCCCAAGACAGCACCACTTTTCAGAACCATTCTTGAGAGTGTTGCATCCTCATTTAGACAAGTCTGCATGTTGCAGACTGACTATGCTCCTTATTCTGGCCCAGTCCTCACACCCATACCGTCACCACTCTGGGAGGATGCCTGCTGGGATGGCCTCTTCAGCCTAGGATCTAAATTATTACTCCCTTGCAGATATAGACTTATTTGGAAATCACCTTATTCCGAACTGAGGGTCTCTACCCCTCAAAAAGAACCCAGTGGCAGTTTAAAAATAGAGCCCAGTGGCATAGAAGGGAACATGTCCAGATAATTTAAAATACTTTTATTAACTGTGATGTATCATCTTTTGCTCCTTAAGACCTTAGGTCATGGGATCTGCAGACACAATAAGTCTGTGTTCTATAGTGACTAGAATGGTGGTTGAGACACAAATTAGAAAGGAATAGAGGAGCTATGTACAAGAAATGAGTAAGAGAAAGAACAAGATGAAGTTGAAGTCATGGGAATTAATTTCATAGGAAGGTTGTTATTGCCCCCTTTAGCAGCTAAAATTCACATACAGGCACATCTTAAGTAATGTGTCGAGCTGTCCGAAAGATAATTTGAATCCTGTCAAGGCAAACAAGAATATGCTCACAAATTCAAGAGCAATATATGTGCAATTTGCACAACATCAATTTCTTTGGTTGTTTTTGGATGGAGCCATCACCATCAATTAAGTTAGTGACTCTTTGATTCAAATTACTTTTTGACATGTAGTCAACTAAATGGCTCACACAAGCATTATTTTCTGCAGGGTTCCCTAGGCAGCCATATAGTAAATGTAAACAGGTGGGAAGGCAGAAAAGCACTGCTGCAGAAGCAGCCTCCTCCCACAGCAGCAGGGAGAATAATAACATGAAAAAATATGGAGACATTATTAGATGGCTTGGAACACGGCTTCTGAAAGGAGAGATTTGCATATTTATTATATTTTGCTACAGGTTCAATATTTTTCCACTTGAGTTAGTCTCTTAAACTTGCTCTGGACTGTCACAACCAGGTATCAGAGGTTACGAAAGATAAGGCTGCCTCTTGGACCCTAGAAGGATGGTATTCCGTGGTATGGACTTGGATTTGTAGGAGTGTTGGTAGAGAGGAGTGATATTACGGACAGTGCAACTGAAACAAAGCTTTAGGAGTTAGCATGTTTTTAGAGACATGGAGGTTAGAGAGCTTTGTTTCAGAGGATAATGGTATTTAATGTTCAGTAAAGAGATATACAAAATAGAAGATGGGCCTCCACCATGATTTTCATTATTACAGTCAACATCAGCATCACAATCAAGGCAGTGTTATCTATATTCCGGACAGGCCTGGTTGAGGATCCCAAAAGACTGAACAATGAACAAGTTCCGAAGTCTTGGGAATTGCTCAGCCCCATGCTGAGCCCCTCCACATTGAGACTAAGGGTAGGGAGCCACCTATTTTGTTCATAGCACTATTCCCAGAGCCTACATCATGTGTGGCACATGACAGATGAAAAAGTATAGAACAAACAAAACTGCTGGGTAAGTATATGAAAGAATAAAAAATTAATTAACTTTGTATCTAGTGGTCAGCATGAAGGAAACCTAAATTCTAGTTACGGCTTTGCATTAACCAACTGCGTGACTTTGGGGGCTCTGTTGTACCTCTCTATAACATGGGATATAACACAAACCTTAACCCCACCTTGTACTGTTAGAAAGTTTATAACATAGTAAAATCCATATGAAACTAACTGGACAATCTGGGAACACCGAACAAAGTAAACTACTGTTTTTGTTTTATCATCACTTTCCACAGACATTGGTTCTTAAATAAGAACATTTCTAAAGGGAGGAAGCAGCACAAATCCCTTAGCTGCCTATACCACAGTCCAATTTGATATTTCTTATGCACAAGATAAAATGTTTCATGCTAAGATATACAATTCCAATACCTTTGTGTTTACTGGTTTATAAAATTCAGGAGCATAAAATCCCAAGTTCCCTGGGTTTTTGCCAAGCGCAGAATACAGATGGAAAGCTGAACATTAAGCCTGTTATGCCAAACTTAAATTTGGCCATAAATTGCTGGATAGTTTCAGTTCAAAGAAACATGGCAGTATTATCTTTAAAGCAAATTACAACTGAAAACCAGAAACCAGGGTAGGAAAAAACTGACAGGGAGGAGAGAAAGTGTTTTCAAAGCAAACAAGGACAAAGCAGGGTTCATTTTCAGCTGAGTCTGAATGCTCATTTATGTTGTCTCATCTTTCCTCTTCTACTAAAATAACTTTCATTCATTCACTCATTAAATAAACATTTATACAATGCTCCCTAGGCTCAAGGCCTGTAGAGGTCATAATTAAGAAGGCATACTTATTGCTTTGTATCAGTTAGGGTTTCTTTGTTGCAGGCAAACAAAAGTAAAGAAACCAACTCAGCTAACTTTTGCAGAAAGAGAACTTGCTGTTAGGACATAGGAAAGCTGTGGGATTTGCTTTAAACTATGCAGAAGCTCCAGGTTTTAGAGAAGACACAGAATGTGCTTAGAACAAATGGGAATCTGGAGGCCTGGGTAGTAGAAATTGCTCTCCATTTGTACGCAGATCCTACTGTCGGAATGAACGTGCCACAACATGACCTCCATTTTTGTGGTATTCTTTTTAAGATCTAAGATCATGAAAAAGAGAGGCTGACTTTCAGCTTCAATGTCTTTGCCCCTTGACTAACTCTGGGCAATGAGCAGAGAGGTTCTGAGGGAAAGGGCCAGTAGCAGTAGTAGCTTTGATAGGTAATAGGGCTAAAGGTATACTTTAGATGGACAGATGTGCTGAGTGTTCACACAAAGTCGGAATGGTAATGCCTTAAGGAAGCTAATGTGCTGTCAGGACAAGGGACGGGCCTAAGCAGTGGTACCACTTGCCCTGACAGATCCTGTACCTTCCTCTATCAGATGGCTCCAGCAACACAGGCAGGGATACGTATGAGTAAAGCAGATCAAAACCTGTGACGTTTAGAGAGAAAGAAATGCGGATGCTGGAGTTTAGAGAAAGGAGAAATTAAAGAAAGCTTTATTGTGAAGGGTGATATTTAACATCAGAAAGTTTTAGTCACAGCGTTGAAAATCATCTTTGTTTATTCTCATTTTGCTGCTTTTTTGAGTTCTGAGAGTCCATGAAGTTCATTCTACACACTCATTTCTAACCTGTCAGGTGGAAAACAGGACCCTCTTGGTGCTGTGTCCTAGAGAGCTCTCCTGTTAAATATTCCCTTTGGTGGCATTCTAGAGTGGACTGCTGTCCAGTGGAGTCTAACATGTTAAAAGATGGTGTCAGAAGTGAGGTACATGAGGTAATGAGAGATATTCAATCCGAAGCAGGCTTCAGGCTCTGAGCTGTCAGCACAGAGCCCTACACAGGGCTTGAACTCATGAACCCTGAGATCATGACCTGAGCCAAAGTTGGATGTTTAACAGACTGACCCACCCGGATGCCCCAGAGAATTTTAAAATTCAGGATGTATATTTTGCACCAATATCCTTTGAAATGAATGAAGTAGAAATAAACTGGAAATGATGGCCTTTAAAAGCCAATGAAATAAAATAATTCAGCTAAGGAGTAAAGAGGAGTCCCTAATATAAATTTTGATACCACCCAAGATGGACTCAAAGACTTTGAATGTTAAGATCCATTCTTAAACAAATGTGTAGTGACCACCTGCTAAATGCAAAGTCCAGTGAAGAAACTGAAGAGGTACAGTTGGTAATGTCTAGAGTCATTCCACCTAGGGATAAAAGACTTAATGTGCTAAAGATATTAATGAAACTATAGTGGTTTCTGAAGGTTCCTGGGTGTCAGCAAAGAACATTAGGAAGAGATATCTTAGTGTAAATTATTGAGAGATGATTGTTGTTTGGGAATATTTTTTCAGTCTCGCTCAGAGTGAGTGATAAACTATTGTGCCACTTTTATCTCGTGGGCTGAGAGCAGGAGTGGTCCCATTTACAGAATGATTCCAGAGAAGTGGCAGTATCAGAGGCAAGCCAGATTTCACATGTAGCAAGGGGATGGAGTCTACATGAAGTTAGCAGGGAGTGAGCAAATGGGGCGCCTGGGTGGCTCAATCAGTTAAGCATCTGACTTTGGCTCCATTTATGATCTCAGGGTTTTGAGTCTGAATCCCCTGTCCGGTTCTGTGCTGATAGCTTGGAGCTTGGAGCCTGCTTTGGATTCTGTGTCTCCCTCTCTCTCTGTCCCTTCCCCATTCCCGCACTCTCGCTCTTAAAAATAAAGAAACATTAAAAAAAAAAAGTGAGTGAGCAAAACATGACTGCAGGGCCTGCTCTGGGTAGGTGTGGCAGATTGAAGGGGTCAGGAGGGTGAGGGAAAAAGGCATTTCTGAGGAGAGGCAGAAGGGAAAGGGTGAATACTGGATGGTATACAGTAAGCATATAAGATAAAAAAATGTTGGGGTACTGGCGTGACTTCATTTTGGCTCAGGTCATGATTTCATGGTTTGTGAGTTTGAGCCCTGCGTCGGGCTCTGTACTGACAGTGCGGAGCCTGCTTGGGTTTCTCTCTCTCTGCCCTTCCCCTACTTGAATGCTCTCTCAAAATAAATAAACTTAAAAACAAGATAAAAAATGTTGTTTTTATATTTTACAGTTGAGAAAACCAAGACTCACATGTTTAGTAAAATGTCTAGCCTCCTATGGGAGCCTTGGTGGTTTGGTCAGTTAAGTGTCTCACTTTGGCTCAGGTAATGATCTCATGGTTCGTGGGTTCCAGTCCCTGTCTGAGCTGTCAGCACAGAGCCTGGAGCCTGCTTCAGATTCTGTGTCTCCCTCATGCTCTGCCCCTACCCGACTCATGCTCTGTCTCTCTATCTGTCTGTCTGTCTGTCTGTCTCTCTCTCTCTCTCAAAAATAAATTTAAAAACATTAATTAAAAAAAATAAATAAAATGCCTAGGCTCCTAGAGTGAATAAATAGTATTTTCTCATTTTGAGGCTACATGGCATCTTTTTTCATTCTATCATATTGCATTTTTATTCTCACGTAATAGATATGATCTCCTGAAGGAAACTATTTATGTTTTACTGTTATTCATATATTTAGAATATAGTATAGCATCTTGGTTTTTTCCTAAGAGTTATTTTAGTAATAGTGTAGGGGACCTTGGAGTCCTTTCTTCCAGACTTGTTCTGATTCTAAAACTTCTGCCCTATGCTTCACCCTTCACTATCTGTAGTCATCTTCACTCTTCTGAATCTTATAACCACATCCAATCATGGCCACTACCATCCTCTGTTACAAGTTATCACGACTGTCCTTTTCCTGATTACTACCAAAGCTTCTAAACTGGCCACCTTTTGCCTCTGTATAGTCTGATCCCAACTCAACATCAAGAATGATCAAATGAAATATGTCAGGTCATGGTATCTCTCTGGTCAACACCCTTCAGTGGCTCCTTAAGTCACTTAGGTTCAAAGTCCATACATTTACCCCATTCCCAGCTTTTCTTTATCATTATTAGATGTTTCCTCATGCTAAAAGGTAAATACCACTGGGAAAGGAATTTTTTCTTTTTCTTTTTTTTTTCCTACTATAATTCAAGTTCCTAGCTTACCAGGTGGTCATGAATTTCAGATGAATGAATGAATGAATGAGGAAATGAATGAATGAATTCTTTGGGATAAATTAAAATAAATATCTATTCTCTTCCAAATGACAACTTATGAATTCTGAAGAAGATTTCATAGACTTATTACTGTCTAAGTACTTCTGTCTTCTCCCTTATTCTTCATATGAGGTGGTTTTCAGGCCTAGATTAGATTTCCCATGTCCCTCTACTAATGTGACTCTTTAAACTGGCTCTTCAGGTATAACACAGCCATTTCAGAACTCATCAGATCTTAGCTGACCGACTTAAAGAAAATCGATTGCATACCATAAAAATAGTTACCAGGATTAAAAATAGAAATTGTTAACTGATTTTTTAATCCATTGTGTATTAATTCTACTTAATTGTGACTGTAATTTTTTTAGAAGTAGTTTAATTGCCATCCTAATACTGACTGAAGCCTGTTTGCTGTAAAGATTGAAGTCTGACTTTGTGAGGAGGAAGACCTTGTATATAGATACCAGTTCACACATACCAGTTTGCTACTCCTCATTACAGTGTGCTATATTCATGACTAATATGCTTCAACAAAGCAGTATCTACATGAGGATCTAGGACAGGCTTGGTGGGGTCATGTAGATATTTAAGATTCTTTGGGGTGAGCTCAGGCCCTTAGGGAAACCCAGACACTGTTGGCGGAGCCACTTAGCAGCCAGACGTCTTGAGGCTAATGGCCAGTTTGGTTATGACTAGAGACGGACAGGCTGTGAAACTAAAGGGAAGATATATATACACTACACATGGGTGTACCGATTGATCAGAATCAGTTGGAGGAGAACAGGCAGGATGTCTGAGAAGCAAATGTATGCATTTCTACCTCTTCTCTGAAGATGGCTTTACCTAAAATAAATGATGTGGAAATGATAAGTGATTGTAGACCATTGGCATTAGACTATGTACCTGAGATTTAGATAAGATGAAAAGCTCTTTATTTTTCCCCCCAGCTATGACAAGCTAATTAAAGGAGAGAGCATTAATTAAAAAAGAAATGTAAATTACCTTTATAAGGACAGGGCACCAAATATGGAATCACTGAGGCACAGTACACACATGTTTTGAGAAAATAGGTGTTTTTACCTCTGACTCTTAACAACCATGGAAGGCAGAAGTTATCCCAGATCTTGTTGAGGATGGAGCCAAATCCTACAAGTGAAAAAGAAACTAACAAGTATCTGATGTTGACTATCATAATATAGTCAGATAAGAAGTCTTTCTCGAGCTTTATGTGGAGAAATAGCATCTCAAAAAGTTAATTCACTTCTTTAAAAGTTTGGTTTTGATCATCTGGGTGGCTCAGTTGGTTACGTTTTGGTTTTGGCTCAGGTCATGATCTAACAGTTTGTGAGTTCAAGCCCCACACTGGGCTCTGTGCTGGCAGTGCAGAGCCTGCTTGGGATTCTGTCTCTCCCTCTGTCTCTGCTCCTCCCCCACTCACTGTGTCTCTCAAAATAAATAAACTTAAAAAATTTAAAAATAGTTTAGAAAACACAAAATATACCATACATTGAAGCAGGTAGAACATTATCAACATAGTCGTGAAAACCTACTACTGTGAAAAACTAGAGAATATTGTATTTAATTGGCAGATGTGAGAAATGCATGCTAACTATAGTCTTTCTAACAGAATCCCAGGATGCAAAACCACACAAAGATGGGAAATAGTGGAGTGCAAACAGTAGGTGTGCTTTCAAGTACTTGAAAAGTTCAAAGGATGTGGGTAGGCTAGAAATACAAGAAGAATACTTGCAGAATACTAAGACTAAGTATTAATACTACTTGTAGAAATAAATGGAATGAAATTGCTTAAAAGAATAATTATGCATTTCACTTCTTGATATCTTTATATAATTGAAAAATCACATGATGATGAAGTTGACATTGAACATCATTATGTTCTTTATGTTTCAATTCTAACACAGGTAGATTATGATTTATTAACTTAATATGTTTCCTTTTGGTAGAAATTTGGTCCCTTCTGGAGGAATCACATCATGGAAACATGGAGTGACTAAATCTCTTGACTACAGTGTATTTCATTTCAAATAAGGAAGAAAGAAAATCACATTAAGGCTTGATGTTTAACAGTGAGTCTGTTATCTTGTCTTGTCCTATCTCTCTGTCTAAATTATAATTCAAATACACATCCAAAGCTTTGCTTCCTTTGAAAAGCTTTCCCAACATTAACACTTTTGGTTTGTGTTCAAAAGATGAGCTCTGTCATACACGTATACACGCACAACACATCCGCACATACTAAAAAACATATATATGCCTACTCCATACATGTTTCTCATCCCCATCATTCACTTTCTGTTCATTTTTCATGCCTCAGATAATGCATTCTCATGAGAGCTTCTGTGGACACTTTTTTTTTTAATGTTTAATTTATTTTTGAGAGAGACAGAGAGACAGCACGAGCAGGGGAGGGTCAGAGAGAGAAGGGGACGCAGAATCTGAAGACGGGCTTCAGGCTCTGAGCTAGCTGGCAGCACAGAGCCCGACGTGGGGCTCGAACCCATGAACTGCGAGATCATAACCTGAGCTGAAGTCAGATGCTCAGCTGACTGAGCCATCTAGGCACCCTATTGTTGACACTGTTAAAACATAATTCTTTCTGCAAAACCCACACCCCCTCCAGTGGTTTCTGATTTCTCTCAGAGAAAGACTCTTACAGTGACTCACAAGACCCAATACAATCTTCATGTTTATCATTTTGCACCCCCTGTCCTTTCTGATCTCCTCTATATGTACTCTAGACTTTTTACTCCTCAAGTACCCTAGACATATCCTTCTCTCAGGGCCTCTGCCTGTAACACTCTTCTCCCAGAGATTTACAAATTTTCTTTCATTGTTTTATGTCTTTGCCAAATGTTACCATGTCAGTGATAGCATCCCTGACAAACTAATTTAACATAATCTTTCTCACAACACTCCAGGCTCGTCTTTGTTGCTTCATATCTCTTGATAGCTCCTACCTAACATTCCATATATTTTTCTGATATATAATTGTGTTGTATTTTTTGTTTATTTTCTTTTCTTTTCCCACCTAGCCTTCCCCTTTGTATCACTAGAATGCAGGTCCACAATGACATGCATTTTGTCTAGACTACTGTGATGACTGTTGTATTCTGTTGCCTAGATGAGTGCATATTCACTGAATTAGTTAAGTCCACCTCCCCGCTCATATATACATACAACATTATGAGAAGGTGATATAGCCGACTTTTGACAGATCAAGAAAGGTGACCTACAATATAAATAACTGGCCTCAGGTCACAAGGGGAAATTTGAAATTGAAGCCAGGGAAGTCTAATCTAGAAGTTATATGTTCTCCACCATACATGGCTTAGAATATTCACAGCAACAATATTTATAGTAACTCCAAGCTGGACACTCAAATGCCTATCAACAGTCCATAGAGTGGAAATATTCACACAATAGAATACTTTAATAGTAATGAGGTTATTTTGAGGAAAAGAAGCCAGAAACAGAGTCCATATTGCATGATCCAATTTACATATGTATTTACATGTATTTACATATGTATTTACATGTATTTACACAAACAAAAACATTAAGAAAAGACGAAGCTGAATCATTTTATTAGAGGTCAGGATAGCAGTTACTTACCTTGTGGGTGGTAGAGAACAGAAGGGAGTAAGAGACGAGTTTCTGGGTGCTGCTCATCTTCTCTTTTTTGATGTGGTTGTGGCTTCATGTGTGTTTAGTTTGTAAAAATTTATTGATTTGTGCCCTTATGATATGTGTACACTACTGTCTGTATATTTGTGATAGAAAGAAGTCTAAGATGTCTCTGAAGATTCTAGACCCCTGTTGCACACGCCCTGTATAATTACCTCCCTTTGGGCATAGGTGGGACCTGTGAATCTGATAGGATGGTCATTCACTTGTTTGGGTTAAGATAGTTGAAGATATCTGACAAAGGTGTTGGGAAAGTTAATCCTGTGATTGTGTTTCCTTATATAAGACTCTTTTATATCTAGTTGGAGAGAAATTCTCCAGCTGATGTTGAAGAGGTAGCTGCCACACTGTTGAGATCCTAGGCCATGTGTCTAGGATCTGGGAATGGATTCAAAATGCTGAGGGTGAGCCCTAGCCATTGGTCAGCAAGAAAAAGGGACCTTATTCCTATAGCCATATGTAACTTAATATTTTTTTGTTTATTTATTTATTTTAAGAGGGGGAGAGAGAATGAGAGACAGAGAGAGGGCGAGAGAGCGAGCACAACTTAGGGAGGGGCAGAGAGGGAGGGAGAGAGAGAGGGAGAGAGAGAAGCAGACTCTGTGCTGTTACCACAGACCACCATGAGGGGCCTGAACCCACAAACCATGAGATCATAACCTGAACCAGTCAGGTGCTGAACCAACTGTGCCACCCAGGCACCCTTGTAAGTAACTTAATCCTGCCAAAAACCTGAGTGAGTGATAGTAGTAGGCACTCAGGCCTAAAGAGTCAGGTACTAATGCTGGAAAAGTAAACATCACTGATCCTTTTTCTCCCACATTGGATTTTTTTTGTGTAAAACCCTTGCAATTTGAATAAAATGAGTCACTTGAATATAAGAATGCAGATGAAGCTGATTTGTGGAGGAAAAATGAAATATTTTGTTATTACTTAACAAAATCCCCCCAACATTGAGATTTGATGTTATTACCTCAGACTTAGTAAGAAATCTGATTTTATTTTGTATTCCAAATTATCGAATGGAAACACATACAAATTCTTGAATTATATTCAGTAATATAATACCTCCATGACCTAATAAAACAATTTGAAAAGTCTAGGTAGTTGATGAGAGGCAGATTTGAATTTTGAATTAAGAAATGATGGGGTCCATTACAAGGCTCATGGATCCAGTGACAAATCAACTAGGTCATTAACGTGAGCAAGCTAAGGTTTGTCCTATTGTTCAGATTCACAAAAAGTTAGAGAATGTGGCCAGTTCAAGAGAGAGAGATGTCCGTGTACTTTCCTGACCTCTCCAACATAAGTTATGTGTCTTTCTACTTCATATTGCCTTGTATTAATTCTCTGCCTACATGACATTATCTGAGATTATTTGTGCATCTGTCTTTCCTTTCCCTTCCCTTCTTTTTTTTCTGTTTTTTTTTTCTTTATTTTTATTTTTCTCTTTTCTCTTTCTTATCAGCCTCAGTAGAATGAGGATGCTCGAAGGGAAGCTCCAAATGTATGGGATTATTTTCTGTGTCATCCTCTGTGGTACAGTTAGGACCTGACATTTTACTATGTGTAGGATGGACAAAAGAAGGGGTGAATAAATGAATGAATGTATTACCTGTCTCCTCTGCTAATAAGACTTGGACCTATTTTGAGGGACAAAAGTCCCATCCAGTGCTGCCCATCCTCAGATTCTAGGTGGCTGACAGGTCTCCCTTTCTGATTGCCTTACCTCAGCCCCACTGGTGACAGTGATGGAGTTGACAAGATGTCAGATGGCCCTTATTGATTATGCATGATCTCATTAGTAAAACCTCGGCCCAGTGTGACCTAATCCTTGCTGGGAAAGACTGTGATATATGAGGACCAGCACTTTGTCACTTGAGGTTAGGCAAACGGGAAGATCACTTAGGACCTGTGGTATCCAAAGATACACCCCCTCATGCTTTGGGAAAGCAGCTAGGAGAACAAGGCACACAGAAACTATGTGGGTCAGACAAGTCACTGAGAGTGCATCTTATCTGTGAAGCTACTTATGTATTTATGTTGTTTTTTTTTTTTTTTTTCAAAAAATGCATCTGCTCTGATAATCCTGGGACACTTGTCCCTGTAAATAGTGAAGTTAGAAATGGGGCAGAAGGAGGCATACTTGGACCATACTTGGACCTACTGAGATCTTTGAGGTCTCAGACTTTTATTCTCTTCAATAGAAGAGGCATATTCTAACTTGCCCCTTTTCTTGCTCCTGTTCTCTGCTCCTCAGAAAAGCATTATTGCCACCATGGGCTGGAGAGAGAAATCACTTAACATGTGAGAACTCTGAGGAATATGGGCTGGGAGTAGAATAGAGCCCTCTGATTGACCAGATCAAGGCCACTGCTAACACCAACACTGCTATTGTATGAATTACAAAAAGAAAATCCCTCTTCCTCCATATGGAAGATATGTTAAATGGTACCCCCTTCTCTAGACTGAAACAGCTCATTGTGCCATTTGGGCTCTCTAATAGACCACCTTTGTGCATTGCACAAACTGTGCAACCTTGGTTTTGAGTTCTGAGTTCTGAGCACAGTGTGCCTAGCCCAGTCTTATTTGGGAGAATGTACAATTACACACAGGCCATCCAAGTGAAGGGGCTATGGATGCAGAAACTTTGAGGACAGTGACTATGGAAATATAGTGTCTTGAAAGTAGATTATGTCATCTGGAAGGAGACACTTGGTGCCATCCCAGCTGTGTGGGGAAAACAATCTTAGAGAAAGCAATTGCCCTGTTTAAGTTACCAAAAGAGTAATAGAGTAGCCTGAACAAATTTATCTCCAAAGTGTTTGGCTAGACTAAAGGGAAAAAAAATTGTGTTCATAAATAGGTGGCTTTCCCATTATAACCACAACCATTTAATGTTAGAAAAAACATTTCTTCCTTGTTTCAATCATTCACTTTATTAGTACTCTTCCTTGAGTCACTTAGGGAAGAATCATCACTAAATATTGTTTATTGAATGTTTGGGTCAGGTTGTCTGCCCATCCAGTGGAGGGGCTGGGCATGCTCTGTGTACACCTTTCTGGCCTTTCTCTGTACACTTCAGCAGCACCCAGCCTTTAATAAGCATTGTGTTTCCTGCCCTTTTTAAAATGATTGGAAAAAAATGATTGAATTATAGCTTTTTATGGTTCTATAAAAGCCTTTATTAATTTTGGGAAGCTTGTGTATCTTCCGATGCTGTCCAGTCCCTGCCGGGAGGTTAAATTATTCATGTGGCTTCCAATTGACTGTGTTGATTGTCTTCTGAAAAGAACAAGCAGGACTCTTTGTTTTCCATGAAGGTTGGGGGAAGCAACCTTCTCCTCCTTAGGGGGAAGGCAAGAAGAGTATGGGTATCCTGAAGGGCATCACTTGAAGGGCCTCCTGGGGCGAAATGAGGGAGGAAACCTCATGGTGGTCAAGGTGATTGAACCAACATCTCAGCCCAGGGGAAAAGGCCAATGAACTTCAACATGTTTCCTCTGGAGATATGTCCACATGTGTGTACTCATGTATATGCATGTGGTAGTTTTTCCACCATGATTTTCTATTGATACTTTGGAATATGAGAATAAAATATTGTTTTTATAGAGTTCTTTCTAACTCATAATATACTTTCAAACACCATCTCCTTCTCATGTTGAGCCCCCCTACAATTGCACATGCTGCTGACATAGCTATTTTACCATATTTATGTCATGGTGTGTCTCAGGAAAGTGGTATTGCCAAATGCTGTGTAGCTTCTAAGGGGCTGCTCTGAAAAGCAACCGGATCTTTTGGTTCCAAGGTGACTGCTACTTCCATGACAGGTCTGTTCTCCTGGTTGTTGGCAGTTGATGAGTTTGTGAAAGGAATGCTGTTGTGGACCTTTCCCACCGCCATCCCTCACCAAATCCCCTTGCCTCACATATACACACGTGCATACACCCTCTTCTCACCCCTAACTTCCAAAAGATTGCTGCTCCACCACTCTTGTTATTCTCAGACCTTGCAGTCTGCTAATTGCTTCCTTTCCTGTCTGTGCTGCTCTTCTATCTAGGCTGTTCTGTTGATTCCTTCAAGGCCCTGTGTGTAAGTCTTCTGTGCCCCTTTCCCAGGTAACCTCATTTCATGCTGTGGCCCTTCCTGTATCAGAAGAGATAAAGTAGAGCAGAACATGGGTGCTGCTCAGGGTCAGAAAACCCATGTGCAAAAGTTAACTAAGTCAGTTCTCCACCATGAAGCTGTATATCCACAAATGGCAATATCTGCAGTGCCCAGCACATTTCCTAAGGCTCTTGTTAGGGACAAATGAGAGCACATTGAGAAAGGACTACAGGGACTACAAACCATTTTGCGTATTTTATACAATTATGACCCTTCCTATGAGAAATAGAAAATAAATAACAGAGTGATCAAGAAACTCAGATTTTGTCATCAAAGACCCTAATAGTTCTATTGGCTTTGGAAGACTGAAGAGTTATGCAGGATTCTAGGCAAGGAGAAGGCAAGTGAAGGAGTAGAGGTGTGAGCATGGCTTTTCACTAGAGACTGGCAGTTAACTGGAGACACAGTGATGAGTTTCAAGGATGTTGGAAGCTACAGTTGACACTCGAGAAACTTCTGACAGGTTTTGAGTGAGAAGCAATGAAACAAGGATCTAGATAGAGTACATTGGAAGAGCCCTTGTCCTGGGGACTGGGGGAAATCTTGTTACCAGAACTAGACCAGGACTAGCTTAAAACAGATAAGGTCGGCTTGGTGCTAAGTTGAGCATTGGGCTAATTTATGGCCCCTCAAATATCCTACCAGCCTAGGAGGAGGATTGGTTTTAGATGGGAGCAAAGCTGTATAGGTGGGGCAATTTTAAAATGCATGGGCTCCAGAATGACCATAGGGGCAAAGCCAGGCCCTCTGTCAGGGCATTTCCATAAAGACCACAGTACAGAGGGAGCCATTTTACCTGAGTGCTTTCTCCCTAGACCCCTATATGCACACACGCACATGCACACTCTCTCAATAGAGACTGCTCCACTGAGTGAACAGAACACCTGGAGATCTGAGGACTTTGGAGAGCAACAGGGTCAGTGTGAAACCATGACATTTTCAAGGCTCACTAGGTTCTAGTTCTAAAAATCTTTACCCGTATCTCCAGCTATAGAACAACTACTTTAGAGGGACTTTAGTTTCTTCTGACACTGCCAAGCCCTGTATTTCTTACTCCTGTTTCCATTTGTCTCCTCTCTCTCTTTCCCAACTTAGTTCATGGTTACACTTTTTCTCTCTTACTTCCTATGTATAACATTTCAATTGGGCTATATGCTTTTTAACCCCTACCCTTTATGTGACCTGAATACTACTCAAAAGCTACTGCTTTCCTTAGTAACACTGAGAAGTTGGTCATTCTGTCTCTGTAATCTGCCACTTGCCTATGACCCATAGCCCTTTCCCAGCATCCAGCTCTATCCTGTGGCAGCAGCCCTGGTCTCTCCTGCAGAGATGAAAGGTATGGAACAAACCTCTTCACATTAGAGTATCTGGTACAAAGAAGTGTTGTTCAGGGATAATTAACATATGAAAAAAACGTTAACCTTTTTTTCCCCTTTCCAGTATTCTCTGAAGTCTAAATTATGCCAGGCAATAGGGGCATGGGAGTGTTGTGAAGCTCACATTTTCCTGGTATTTAGAGACTAGTGTGAGAAGACACATAGTAAAATGACAAATACATCAAATCTCAAATGGTGGTGGTATTTCTGACATGGAAGAAATCAAGCATTTCTAACTTCGATAGAAATCCGTTTTGTTTGACTATGGCATTCCTCACATGGGCAAATTTGAGTGACGAAATGCAGGAATTATTGGGCCAGAGACTTTTCTAAGATTGAGACCATAAGCTACTCTGTCACCTTCTTGCTCCTTACCCATTCTGCTGGTTACTCATTTATAGATGTGTTTTATGTCAAAGTGAGCCCTGAAAGAAGGCTAAAGCTTCAGCATAAAATGGACATGTAGAATCACAGTAACAGTGTTTTCAGAGTGGGAATTCCAGATGCCTGTATGTAGGACTGGTCAGGTAGAGTAAAATTGTCTTGTCAGTGACCACATAGACATCAGGATTGTAAACCCTGCCCTTGTTTCTAAAACTTGGAAAATAACAGGGTGTTTGGCAAATCAGTGTTTTGAGTACACTTACCAAAACCTTTTGTTCAAGGTCCTTTTGTGAAGCAGCCAATGTGGCGGAACCTGGACCTGTGAAGGTCAGTTTGAGACTTGAAGGACAAGGACTTGCTGGCTCTACATGAACACTGAGCATCTGCCCACTAAAACCAAAAAAAAATTTTTTTTTCTTAAAATGATCTCAGTCCTTGGAGGGTGGGCAGAGGGATTCATTTAAAGTTATTTTATTCAAAATATTCACTAATTAATAGACACTGTGAGATAACACTCCTCAGTCACTCTTCATCCTCCAGAAAGTCTTGGTGTAGACCCAGCACAGCCTGTGAGAGCTATTCTGCCAGTGGAAGTATCCAGAGACGGACAAGGTCTGCTGGAAACACTGTTCAGAGGAGACCCCGGAAGGAAAGGCACATTGAGGGAGAGCAAAGGACACGACCCCTTTTTCTTTACGCATGGCAGATCAGTTCAGTGTCTTTCATTACCACCTGAAAACCGAATGCACATGCGAACAATAAACTTTAATCTGTTTGACAACAGTTTTTTTAAAAATGCACTGAAAGCAAGTTTCAGCAGCCTGACATACTTTATGACACTTATTAAAAAGACACACTTGTAAGTCAATTAACCTGGCCAATGGTACCTTTTAACTTGTTTTCTAAGAGGAAAGGCAGAAGCAAAAGGGCAGAGTTTCCATCTAGAAGGTTCTAAGTTGATTTCTTTTCCCCTAAAGAAAAGGCAGCTGGCCTGAGTTCCAACTAATATATGTAAGTCTACAGTTCATCTGCCTCCAACGCCTGAAAAGTTCAAAGGAAAAGGTTGTGGATGTCTTTTCTTGGCTATCACATTTTATTTAAAGAAAAATTGAGGCCTTCCCAATAAAGAAATAGCTATGTCGTAAAATATGGGATTTAAAATAAAAACATCATGCACATTATTTAGTCAACAAACATTTCCTGATTTTGTATTAGAGATGTTTATGTTGAGGGGGAGAAATCTGATCTGTGTATTTTCTAAAAATTGCTTCTAAACACATAACCCACCTCCTCCCAAGCCCCAGTATGTAACTAAATAAGACTTTTTAAAAAATTTCTTATACTTCTTGTTTTGTTTTTCATTTCCTTAAATTTTGCGACACAAAATATTACAAATTTGCTACCTGGTACTTACTCTCTGAAAATGATGGCATTGTTAAGTGCAATTATCTTAAAAGATCAATTTATTATAATTATTTAAAGTCCATAGATCTGGCACAAAAATAGTAGCTTCCCAAAAATGTACGCCAAGAGTATTTTCGTTGTATACAGTTCTTTTAACACAGAATCAAGTACATTTTGACCTTTGGGAACACTATATCTATCTATCTATCTTTCTGCCTTTTTTTTTTTTTTTTGGTACAAAAACAAGAACAAGGGTTTTAGTTCTTTGCTAGTGAGCTTTGTGTTCTTGACTTTCTATCTAGTCTTGTCCTTCTGACTAAACTTTAAGGAGTTGCGATTAGAAAGGCCCTGGCAGATGGAACAGTTTATTCCCACAGAGATTAAAAACCAGGGGAGTATTTGCCTACTTACTTAATAGTTAAGGACTAAAAAGGATAAGAACAAGTCTAAACAACTTAGCATATGAAGAAGAATTGGGTCCCACCTCATGGCCTGTGATCAGAAACAGGTGTCACAGTGCACACTAGTGGACCATAAGGTCATTGTGTCTATGAGATTGGACCCTCTGCTACATTTACATTTATTTGAATTGAGGATATAAAACAATCTAGCTGCAGTCACACCTTTTTCTCACATAACCTTTGTAAACTATAATGGAATTCCTACTAATATAAAGTTGTGTGACAAAAATCAGTTGCTTACGGGGAGGCAGTGTAGTGGGCGGTTAACCTTGAGGGGAAGCAGACACTACGTGGGTTCATCCGGTAGCCTGATGTTTATATTCAAGCGAGCCACGAAAAGCTGTTTCCCTCCTCTCCCCTCCTCCCTCCTGTCAGCAAAATAGAGAGTCGTCGCTGGGTCAAGCAAGTTTCAGTTACAAGTTATTTTCAGTTTTTGGTGTATAGGAATACATTCTTATAGACTTCAAGTTACTGTGGAAGACAGATAACAAAGTGATTTTCAAAACTTTACCTTTTGAAATGTATATTTTTAACTCTTACTAGGATGACCTCTATTTCTAAGTTGTCTACAGAAGCTGTAAAGGAAAAGATTGACAAATATGAATAGAAACTTCAGAATGGTAACGCTGAAAACAAAATTCAACAACAAATGACAAATTTGGAGAAAATGCATGCAACGGTTTTTAATAGATTTAAATGATGAATATCTCATATTCAAAAGCTCATACAAATAAATTATAAAAAGAAAAAACTCTCAAGAGATTGAAACTAATATGAAGAGGTATTTCAAAGGAAAAATTAATAGATATAAATATTTCCAGAAATGAGCAAGACTTTTCAACTCCTCCTTCTTTGAAATAATGTGTAATTAGAGACTGCTTATTTGTCATCAGTATGGAAAAGGAAGACTGCATTAGAGCACACTCCCAGTAGGGAATGATCTAGAACCACATAACCAAAGGAGGAGAAGTCTGTGTGTGATAGTGAAAGATTTTCATTTTATTGTGTCTATTCTGAAAATTCAAAAGACAATTTTCTCAACAGTATGAAAGAATATGAACTATTTCTTTTGGAAAAATTTAAGTTAATAAGTGTGTCTGAAAAACAATGGAAGGTACTCCTAAAATCTGTCACTCAAATAATCAGAGTATAAATGGGGATTTCCACAGACTGGTGAGAGATTACTTTTTCTCTATTGTTTGAGTTATTTCTTAAGTCCATACTATATTTATAATAAAAAATAATTCTATTAAACTTTTCTCAGGGATGTGCAAACCACTGTGAAAAAAATCCAAGTTACCAACTCCACTGTTCTTAAGTACAGAAATCTCATTCTAAAACTGCTTTTGTAATTCTAGTAGTACAAATGTCTATCCAATCCACACTCTTCAATGCTTAGATATTCTCCAATATGCTATTGGTAGATCTCTCATTGTTTTTGCATGTAGATAATATGACACATGAAGATGGAAACAACAACAAAACCTCATTCAGTTCTTGGAGCACTATTACTGCTTTTGGAACATTGTTATCAATAACTGGAATATAAACTAAACAGAAGTTTCTAGAACTCTGTGAGCTTTCTCACCGTTTTCCAGCAGACATTCTGTAGGTTATGCTCTTCTAGATACAAAATATGACTAGGCAAAGGAATGTGGTCAGGGAAGCTCAGTGCAGGGCTGTGTCCTATGCTCTGTAAAGATGGATGAACAAATGTCCAGTGAAAATAAATTATAAAGTGGGATAAATGTCATCTGAGGTTTTAACAGAAAAACTAACTCAGGGGAGAGTGAAAATTCCATAATGTTGTAATGAAATTTAACTCAAATATCTGATATATTTTTCCAAAAATATCTGGTGTGTTATTGAATAGTGATAGTGATAAAAAACATTTGTTTTGCTAACTCAGCCAAAGAAGCATGAAAAAAATCTCACAGATAGTAATAGATAAATGTCTGTGCTTTTACAAAAAAGATTTTACAAGTACTTCCTCATGATATTACATTAGATGCCTTTTCAAAGAGTTGTAGAAAAGTTAAAAAGCAAAGCACCTAACGTTGAAGCTGCTACTTTAAAGAAGAAGACAGATAATAAGGAGAGTGAAGTTGAAACCACAGAAATATTGGATAGGATGGAGTGATGTCTTTTGAAAATTTATGTTTTTAAAAATCTACAGAATTGATTGTTAACAGAAGAAATGACAAGTGTCCAAAGTCACAGATAACATTATATATGCCCTGCAGAAATGCCTGGATAATGAAAAGCCAAGTTCCAAATCAGACGATATGTAAACTCTTATTCCCCCTCAGAATGTTTACTGACAACTACAGAAGAAAATACATTGGTAATCTTTACTTTAAAATGGAAAGAATTTTGTTGTCAGCCTGTTCATGCGGCTGCATTTCTTCAGATCCGAAGGCAAATAATAATAATAATAATAATAATAATAATAATGTCCATGAGCTGGGGGCATTGTTACAGTATTTGACTAAACTGAAAAGTAAAGTGCTCAAATACAATTGGATATCAAGGCAGTTCAGAAACGCTCTGGCATACATACTGTTAACAGGACTGGGTCTCGGTGACCGCTGTTTTGAGGCTCCCTGTGTGCCCCCCCCAACAAGAGGTTACCTGAATGGACAGACTCTGTGTTTCTTGTTAGAAAGTTGGTTTCTCTAAGTTGTTGTTGTTTGTTTGTTACTAAATTGTTACTAAATTGGTGAAAGTTGAATTGAGGCTTTTACTCCCCCAGGGCCTGGACAGTGTCATTAGTCATTCACGGAGGTTGATGGGCTGGGCCTTCCTGCCCCAAAGATGCTGAAACAGCATGTTTTGTGAGACCATCTGGTGAGCTGGAGCCAGGTGGTGGGCTTTGAATCACTTTGAAAAGGTAGGGGTGACTCTCTGACAGTCTTTCCATGAGCAGCAATTTAAAATGCATTAAGAAATGAGCGTGTGTACATTTTTAAATACTTAGGTTTGAGTCTCAACATTAACGACTTGCCAGATGCTAGATAAGCCTCTATGATTGGAACCTTTGATCTTTGGGAACAGGAAAATCCGGGACCACACAGTTTCAAAAGCACTTCAACTAAATTTATTGCTGGAAAAAATAAGTGGTGATGTCATTCGGAACCAAACAGGGCCACTGAAGAAGAATGGTTGGATCAGGCCTGGAGCAGGTGTGAAGAAAAATGACAGTCCTGATTTCTCCTAGGTTTAAAGAGCCTTTCTCCCTTTAGAAACAAGAAACAGTTCACCAGGTGGATTTTCTAAGCCCTAGTTTAAGAGGGAAATAACCACAAACAAATAGCACCAAACATTTCTGACAAATGGATGGCTCTGGCGCCTGAGGTACATACTAGGGAAGGGAAGGATAAAAATGGACACAAAAGTAGAAAGGGACCCAAAATGAATAATGAAGAATGAAAGCAATCTGAAAAGAACACCTGCTAGACTGACAACAGAAGAGGAGCAGGAGAGCAAAGTAAGATAAATGCTCATCTTGGAGATATGTAAGATCGAAGGGAAGGAAGAAGAGGCAGGTATGAGCCAGTGATATAAATGAATTACACAGTAGCAGCCTTGTTTCAACACACACTTGAATCAATGCTATGCAAAGATCTATGATAACAGCCCCACCGTTTTGTCGATGCTCAAAATAAGCAAGAGTAATCGGGAGGAGTGATGGTAAGGCCTAGAAGTTGGGTCCATCTGTCTTTTCCTTTGCCAGCACTGTGGTTATTATTATTACAATAAAACTGTCACTATTCAAAGTCCAGAGACATATGTCATTCTGTATAGCTGAGTTTCCTGATAGATGGGGACTTGCTAATTTAAGGACTGAGACTTTATGTTAAATCTTTAAACTGAATCTTTGGTTTTAATAGATTACAAGCTACTTCGTTGTTATTTATGTTGATCACTTATTTTGGGCCTTGGCCAAATTGGACTCCAATGGCTAACATGTAGGTCTGTTCTAGACACTAAATCATTGTAGATTCTGTGCTTTTCTGTTTTTTATCTTTCATTCAGTGCTGATGTAAGACTCATCTGTTCTCATTTTTATTTCTAGAATCACTTCACTTACCTTAGGTCTTTTTGTAGTTTTAACTTCAAGAGCACTTAATAGCCCTTAATTATATGATACATTGTTATTGTTGTTTCTGTGCTAAGCCTTCCCTCTCTCAGTAGATCTGTTGCATTATTGAGCAGAGAGATCACTGATTCATGGAATTTTGCAGAAAAAAGGGAATTGTGCAGTCATCTAATAGAACCAGATTATTTTACAAAGGAGGAAAATGGGCTCATGGAGGTGTTTAATTTGTTGAATGCCATACAGCTAATTAGGGGCAGATCAGAAACTAGTATACAGATATCCTGATAACTCCCATATTGGGTACTTTCTAATAGAAAATATTAGTTGATGTCCTGCAACTTTTCTATTTTACTTTAGAAGGAAGCCACTGTGACATATAAGAATGATCATAAGGAGTGTAGATATGTTCATACCCTTCAATATCCCTATTTGTAAGATGAACACTATAGTACATGACTCCTAAGATTTGTAACAAATGTAATGTGAGTTTATATTGAGCCTAATCTGTATTCATCCTTAAAGTGAATTCTAGAGGATTGCAGAGGGACCCAGACGATTTAAAAGGATCAAGATTTTATTTTCATTTGAGATCTGGTATCATCATGGTAAAAATTCCTTTTAGGAAGAAAAAAAAAGATGGGGCCTTCAAGAGAGTTACAAGGATTATCAAGAGGAGAAATAATTTGCAAATTAATTATTTTATATCTGTCACTCTGCTATTCTCTATTCCAGTTCCATTGACTCATTTCTGAATTCTAAGGAGAGGGGAAAACAGAGACATAAGACTTAAAAGTTCTTCTGAGGCAGGTCTGGCATGTGGTAGGCAACATGCACAGATTCCCAGCTCAGTGTTCACCACAGGGGTGGTGAGGGTGGTCTCGGCTACTCTGCAGTGTTCCACAGTCAGCTTTGGGCCTCCATGCCCCCAGTGCCAACACTGTGGCACTATCGTCCTCTGCAGGAACATCATTTTCATCGGTAGAGGCACTGGTACCCTTGGTAGCAGATACCATCACTTTACATTGCCTGTTCACTCTTCTGAAATCAACTGAGCATCCTTTATAGGCCAGGCACTTGCAAGATGTTGATGATGACTTCTGCCTCATTATTTTAAAGTTTGAGAAGGGGTGGTTTACATAAAACCAAGGAAATAGTTATTAATGGTGCAATGTAGGTACTGATAATGGATATACCAAGTGCGGTGGGAACACATTGGAGGCACATCTTACACAGGCTTGGGAGTGGGCTGTAAGGGTGGAACACCTCTGTGAAATAAACCAGTTGAGGGTGAAACCTTAGGATGGAATGAGACAGTCCATAAGGAAGGCTATTCTAGATGGAGGAAAGAAAAAAAAGAGAATACAACATATGTAGGTAATTTAAGGAACTTAGTATGGTTATCAAATGGACTGTGTGGTGGTGGCATGATGAAAGGTAGGACTAGAAGGACAGTCAGGGACAAAAATTTGAACTTTAGCCTCAAGAAATAAAATATATTCTATAGGGCATTACTAAATGACTTTAAGAGAAAGAAAGGCATAATCAGATTTGTATTTTTAAACATTAGCATAGATGTCATTTGGATAAAATAGATTGGAAAACTATCTCTTGGGGATTATTGTCATCAAATTGAGAGATGCTCTTTTAATAGGATTTTGTTGTGTTTCAGAACATGGAAAATGGTGTCTTGGGGCACAATGGTGATGACGGGGGTTTGAGGAAATAGTTATGTATATATTTCAAAGTCCTGGTTGGTAAGATTGGCTGATCCCTTGGATGCAGGGTGTGAAGGGAAGCTAGGAGTCAAAGAAGATGCTGAAGATTGGAATCAACCTCTTAGATAAGGTTATTGAGAAGATAAGAGGTAGAATGATGGACTAATGAGTATAAACCAGATAAAGAGAAAAGTAATGTCAAGAGAGTGATTATAGATAAAGAGCTTAAAATAATCAGAAGTCTTATTGTGAGAAGAGGTGATCAGAAGTAGAAAAGAAACTGGGAAGACAGAAGGCTGTGACCAAAAGATTACAGTCAGAGTCTGAGGGGCCAAAGTGGGGTGATGGGCAAGTGAAAGGTGCTTGCCCAGAAGATGAATCACTATCCGAAATTCTCAAAAGTAACTGGGAGTTTAATTTAAAGAAGGAGATTTGAGTTCTTCTGATTGGGTGTTGAGGCAGGGCCAGATGCTTGTTATCATGACTTTATCTTAACCCTCCTCTAGAATGGCTCATAGAACAGTTGTCCATAAGTAAATTTTCTGGCACAAGTGATCAGTAACTGTTAGTCTCTTTCCTCCCTTCCCACCCCTTACCTCACAAAGTGAAGTTTAAGACTAAAACTTGACCTGCTCCGTTTCCAACCTGGGCCGGTTCACCCCTCCTTAGGCAACCTGGTGGTGCCCCGCTCCCGGGAGGTCACCATATTGATGCCAAACTTAGTGCGGACACCCGATCTGCATAGCACACTACAGCCCAGAACTCCTGGGCTCAAGCGATCCTCCTGCCTCAGCCTCCCGAGTAGCTGGGACTACAGGCGCGCGCCGCCGCACCCGGCTTAAGACTAAACCTTTAGTAGGCAGTTTATAGATGATTTTGACTTATGATTGATTAGTTGAGTTAGAGACAAGTGAATCTGTAATTCCATGGCTTAAAAAAGCAATGGATGTTCTTAATCTGGTATTTTAGTGGATTATTTTGTGTCAAAATAGTTTGATGATATTTTTTAGTCTTTTTAGGGAGTGGCACCTTTGGGGTAGTTTAAAAACAGTCTTGGTAAGATGTGGAAAGCTGAATGGATCTTGATTTTTCATTTGGAGATTTTCATGTCCAAAGTTGTCTGTGTGTGCAGATTGAATGACAAGGCCACTGAAACAGAAGCCAACAAAGACTTCCTGTTGCATCTTAAGTAAAACAGAATGACTACAAAACAACTCAAAACAAATAAAACAAGGAGAAAACACACTACGCCATGCTTTAAGATTCTAGGAAGCAAAAGAAGTGCTAACACATGCATACACATATGCACACTTGTACACATATCCTTTCTAAAATGCATATAAAAAACTTTATATGTAACTTTGATCTCTGGAAGTTCAGCAAAAATAGGATCCATTTTCATCTCCATTCTTTTAATCAGATTCACTAGGGGTGGGAGTTGAACACACAAAAACTCTGAAGTGTTGTTCAACACTGGTTAAAAAAAAAATCTTGTTTTGTTTTCTGTGTCCGGCTCTTTCACTCTACGGTCCCTTGGCAAACAAACCCTGCCATGCTACTTAGGACATTCTTCGCCAGAGAATGATGATGATAGTTACTATTTTTGATATTAAAAATGGCACAGTTCTAGGTATGTCATGTAAATCTTATTTAATCTTCACAACAATATAAGTAATAGGTGTTTTTATTTTATCCATTATATAGATGAAAATCTGAGGCATGGAGCATGTAAACCCCTTACCCAAAATCTCATAACTACAAAGGGTTAGAGCCAGAATTAGGACTCAGATTGTCAGTGTGTAGGGCCAGAGAGTAATCTCTAATTCACTCTGCAAAAAGAACATATCTGATTTAAGAAGCCACTAACCTAATCTGGATGTGTTTGAAATATGGTTTCTTCAGTCCCATTTATTTCTGGGTGAACTAATGATAGAAATACTCATTATAAGATTCAGTTGTCAATTTCTAATTTAGTAATTCTGATGAGTACCAGGATATAAGAGGAATTATCTCTACCATCACAGCATTCATAATCTAGCTGTGGGGGCTCCAGAGCTCAGTGGTTAAGGACACAGACATTAATGTAATATGTGCATACTTTTGAACTCATGGATATACTGCCATCAAGCTATGTCGACACCATCCGTTTTTCTTATTAAGCCAAAATTTCTTTTGAGTAGGTTTTAGAAATACTAACTTCACTCAAAATGTTGATGCAAGATTAAATGAGAAGATTTATATAGAGTTTTTTGCTTAACATCTGGCTTTTATAAACTGTAGCTATTATTAGCTATTATTGTTGCTGTTGTATTATTTATACTTCTAAAAATATAAGCAGCCGCACAAGACATTCTGTGATAAACTCTAAGCTCCATTTCCATGTATGTAGTACATGTTCTAGGGATCTGAGCTCTAATCCTCTCTCTTCCATACAGTTTGCCCCCAGGGAGTACATGGTACAGTTAAAAAAAAAATTACTTGCAAAGGCTGAATGGACTGAACACTCTCCATCTGAAATGATTTTTCACATCTGGGAACTTGCATCTGTTTAATGCCCATAGCGTCTTGTTCTCTAGGCCTTGGAGTCACATTGTGCTTTGTAATTTATCTTCTGTAGGTAAAAATTTCTTAATTCTGTTTAACTGTTCACCTATTTAGGTCCAATCTCCCAAGTGATTTTTTAGTTCCTAAGGAAAGGACTCTAAATTCATATTTGTATATTTTACAATATCTAGCATGTGGTACTAGACATTGTAGGTACTAAAAATATCTTTGTTCCTTTTTTTCTGTTTAATTAATTTGCCTGGATTTGATTTTATAATCGGTCTAGGAGGATTTCCATAGGCAGATAATGCCTTTGTTCTTTTAGGAATATAATTACACAGTTCCATCATATATTTCCCACTGGAGATTTAGGGGGAGTGAATTGTTCTAGAATCAAATGAACCACACTTTCAAAGAGAAATGAACTATGTAACATAGGTGATTACTTATTACTAAAAGAAAAAGAAAAACAACTTAGAAAAATATTACTTTTAACATTCTTTACTTTTTCTTTAAAATAGTCTAAAATACTATTAAGAAAAAACAGCTTTTAAGTTGTTAATTTTTATTTTTATTGACTGATTGATTGATTGATTTTATAGAGACAGTGCGTAAGTCAAGAAGAGGGGCAGAAGGAGAGAAAGAGAAAATCTCAAGCAGGCTCCACGCTTTGACATGGGACTTGATCCCATGACCCTGGGATCATGACCTGAGATGAAATCAAGTTTGACCTCAATTGACTGAGCCACCCAGGCACCCCTTTCGAAGCCTTTTCAGAACTTTTTTTTTTTTCTGGTTTATTAGATTTGAGACAAAGAGACACAGAGTACGAGCAGGGGAGAGGCAGAGAAGAGAGAGGGAGACACAGAATCTGAAACAGGCTCCAGGCTCTGAGCTACCTGCCAGCACAGAAACCGATGCAGGGCTCGAACCCACGGACGGCAAGATCATGACCTGAGCCGAAGTTGGACACTTAGCTGACTGAGCCACCCAGGTGCCCCTCAGAACTTCTTATATAATCTCATTGGTAGAAGTAACTATCTTATGCTTTTTCCACCATTCCACCTTTGAAATTGTCTATTCTGGGAGATGAAGCACATCATTATGTTTATGTATAAGAAAAGAGCAACAAGATAGCAGTGTAGACTGCTTATCTCTATCAGTTAAGCTGAAACAAATTTAGTTTTATTTTATTGTTTTTATTAGCATTGTTTTGGCATTAGCAGTCATTTAACAAATGTTATTGTAAGCAATATCTCTAGTATCCCTCTCAAAGAACAGAGAGGTGAAGGGCAGCAGAAAGTGGATAAGGGAGACAAAGAACCTGGAGCTGACTTCAGAGTTTACAGGCAAATTGAGGTGACTTTTGGGGTAGAGCCATGTATGTTTATGATTGATGAGGAAATACTGCTGGTGTGGATTATGCAGGCAGTGGTCTATTGGAATATCTACTGAGAACAGCTAAGACGTAAACTGAACTTCACTTAAATAATTTGTCAACTTGTTTGACTAATACCTTTATTCGATTTGCCAAAAGAGACTGAAATCAAACAGACCAAACCAAAAAGATTGCTCCATTTCCTATAGGGTTCATGGCAGAGCTTTTACCATTAATTTGCCTTAAAACAGCCTACGACAAATTGGATAAGAAGGAAATTTTAATTCTTTACCCAATTTATTCAAACTATATAGACACTTAGCTTTTCAGAGTAATAGTTTCTTAGCCTGTTTCATTAATTCCAAAGGGTGCTGAACTGTTTCAGGATGAACCAGGGGACAAATTATGCTCCTTATGGGGATTTTCTGTTGTTTCTGTAAACAGAATACACAAGAGGGACCAAACCCACTGGTGATTGGTAATATTACATCCACAGATCCATGCAATTGAAAGCACTTTGTGGCAAGTGCTCTATTGTCATTGCTTTGGCTAATCATACTAGGAAGGGTTTAGATTTCTTTACCTACTCCCTTAGTAAGGAAATTTTTCCAAGAATTAGTGCTTTGAAAGAGAACAGCATATTCAGTTGTAGAACATGCACCCACGAATACAAACATATAAAAGATAATTTATTTAAAATTATTATGTTTTTTAAGAGTTGGCAAAAGAGATAAAGTTTTAATGAGCACTTACTATATGCTGATTTCAAGACACTAAGTTGGCTCTATTATTCCCATGCTTGTTTCAGTCACAGCTGGGGACAGTAGCATCTTGCTAACAGCTCCATTGCCAGTTAGTATTCGAACTGAAATTTGGACCTGACATCCATACTCTTTCAATAGTTCTCTGAGTTTCTCAGGTTGCTTATGATTAAAGTGAAGGGGTGAAAACACAATCAAAATACAAACAACAGTAAATCGTGTCCCTGCTGATAGTCTGATAAAGAGCAAGGCGTACGTAATTTGACATGGAAGTACTTACAGAAGTGTAAGATGAAGCCTTAGATTTTGTATCCCGGATCCTGCAATAGATCAAAATGTCAGAGAATGTACTTATTTTACTTCCTCTTCTCACTTTTTTGGGGCATTAGTAGCAATTGTAGAATCTATGGTACACACCATAAGTGCTTAATCATTAAGTGGATTACTTGTGGACAAGACAAATGTGATTATCAATTAGGATGGGAGAAGTCAATGGGAATTTGGAAACTGGAATCAGCATTTTATCCTTTCTCCACTGAGATCACATAAAAGTGAGTAAGCACGTCCTGCTTTCTCCTTCCTCTGCATCTAGTCTTAGCAACGTAAATACTAATTGGTTGCTATGGTGATCTTAAGCTTGTAACTAAACCTGAAGTATCTAGGTAGCAGTGTCTGAAGGTAAGACTGATGAATGCTTCAACTGTGGAGTTTCGTAGGGAGATGGGGCTGGAGTATAAAAACTGGCAAATGTAGCCTCAGCTCCAAAAGATTGGTAAATTTGTTAATTTTATCCCCATCATTTCTGACTACATCAATTCATCTACCTACAGAGGCTGGATTGCCTTCATATAAGTTGGTCTCTGAAGTTGACAACTTCGATAAACTTGCAGTCAATGAGAAATACCAGTTATGGGCAGAATTTAGCACTTAATACACTTTTTATTTTATTGCTGAAAAGGGTTCAGCGGCACTAAGATGATTTAAGCCATCAATGAGATGCAGTGGAAACAGCCTAGTAAAATCATAGTCAGTCTGTGCCTCTTCTCCATGACTCATGGGTTTATTAAGAAATCTCATTCTTTAGGGCCCAAAGGATGAACAACATTTCTCCAAGTCAAGACCCCTGTGCTTTAAGCAGTGGCTGCCACCAATCAGTTGCATAAGATGTCTTGCTGCCTTTCCAGGTTTCTGCTTTCTCATTCATGAAGGAGATGATACTGGGTCCCTCTACTAGGGCTGTTACGGAGATTAGGGATTGAATTATTCTAAAGCATTTTCAAATACAAGTGTTACATAAATGCTAAATACTGACTTAGGGCTTTGATTTCATTAGCACTTCACATTTGAAAGCTTTAAGGAGAGCTCAATAGATGTAACAGTTGAAAGGAGAATTTGCTTCTATAAAAGAGATACATGCACATATACAAGTACAGGTATACTTATATATCTGTCTATCTGTTGGTATGTAGGATGTCATGGTAGCTTGTTTAGTTAGCATCAGAATGTTGAGTGAGACTATTTCTGTTGTCCTAGAATTGGCAAGTAGTTTCAAGAGGACTGACAGAGGCATCATGTGATGATTTTGAGGTTGGAAACTTTTCTAGGTCTTGTTTAGAAATAGAACAAAGTCGACTACCCCTAAAATGCTGCCTCAGCCTATGAGAGAGTGAGAGAGAGAGAGAGAGAGAGAGAGAGAGAGAGAGAGAGATAAGGAGAGAAAACCAACATGGGGATTGTGTACGATGTAAGAGAGTGCAGCCATTCTTCTGTTTTTACCTTAAGTCAAGGGAAATGGGGAGGACATGCATCTGCCCTGCCTAAACTAAGTATGATCCTCAAACGCTCAAAGGGAATTGCTTACAGGGGCACATAGCAGGGAGAGACTTTTCTTTTCCTCTTGTTGGACATATGTGTGAGCCGTGTCTTCTGTTACTATTTAAACAAGGAAAAATAGATTTGGAGAGAACAGAATGGAAAAAAATTGCCTCACTGAACAGTCTCTAGTCCTAATGTTTGACTTGGCGAGGGTGTATGAGTTTACCTTGGCAAAAGTGGATGAGTGAAAGCTACTTATCTTTTAGCCATCTTGCCATTAAAAGAGCCCACCACTGGGCAAGGGGATTCCAGCAGCAACAGGCTGTGTGGTACTTCCAGAGCCTGTAGCAGAAGAGGTCTGGTGAGGTTACATTATACTGGATCATTCACAGCAGGGATCTAATACAGTGACAAGTTCCGGTAGGATCCCCCAGAGATGGAAGGAAGAAACTCCAAATAAAGAGTTAATCCCATTTTTCAAATCAGAATTTGATTTCTGATTTGTTACTATTACAGAACAGACATGCATACATACTATAAAGAATAATTGGGATATTTTAGGCAGTTGGGCTTATTAGGTAAGTAGGGATGTTTAAAATGGTATCACTATGGAGTCAGAGTGAAAAATGGCATGGAAACTTAAAAGACTGAACTGAGTTCAGGAAAGAAACAAATGTCACAGATCATTAATTAATCAGACGTCTATTTATTTTTATTCCTAGTACATTGCAATGGATATTTCTAACAAGCTTCTGACTCAATTATTTAGGCTGGCACTCTCATCTCTTAGTGTTTAATCTTCAGTATATCACTGAGAAATAAAATAGGCGTGGTCTACACTTTTTTTGAAAAGTGAGAAGTGCTAATAATAAATGCTTAGTATATAAAAGAGAAGACCTTTATAAAGATTATGTAATTTAATGCTCACAAAAATCATATAAGATTAGTGCTATCATTCCCACATCATAGAGGAAGAAACTGAGGCCCTGAAAATTTAAGTGACTCATCAAGATCACAGTGATAGTAAGTTTAATAAATAGGTTTACTTGTTTTGTTGTCTAATTATTAGGTCTTTTTGAATTTCATTGTTTAAGAGGAGATCATTACAATGGAAGCATCATTTTGCTTTTTCCTAAGATGTCTTTCTTGGGACTTTGCTCACAATGCATCTGGTTTCCTTAATTCCGAGGCAACTGATTAAAAACAAAATAACACATCAAGGCAGACTGAGACCCTTATAAATTTGTGACCACGGAACCTCATCCAGGCCCTCAGTGCTGCCATAAAGTCCTGTTATGACATGAATGCTTAGAAACTTGAATGCTTAGAAAAATAACGTCTTTTTTAAGATCTTTAAAACTATTTTTCCCCTTCAGAACTTGAGAAGATCTGACCAGTCCCTTTTCCAAAGGAGTAATCATTTTGCCTCTATGCTGATTTCTCTTTGTATCAATGTTAGGGATTTTGAGCAGAGTTATTCAGGAGAGGTGGATATAAAGCACTGGGAAAAAGCTGTGTAGCATCCTCGTCTAGGGCTGGGGTCATTCTCCTCTATGGTATGCCATATAACGTGTGTGGGCAACCCTCAATCCATAGCTTTAGGTTATTATATACATGAAGATAGAAGACGCTCATTTGGCTTTTAATGATTTTAAAAAATTTATATTAATTGTGGAACATAAAACAAAAACATCTAAAAGAAAATAAAAATTACCTTTATAAGCCTTATATCCAGAGATATGCAGCATTAAGCGTTATAGAGACCAAGCATGGTTACATGATGCTTCCTTTAAAGAGAGACACCTGGGGGTGCCTGGGTGGCTCAATTGGTTAAGCCTCCGACTTCGGCTCAGGTCAGATCTCATGTTCCTGGGTTCGAGCCCTGCTTCAGGCTCTGTGCTGACAGCTAGCTCAGAGCCTGGAGCCTGCTTCCGGTTCTGTGTCTCATTCTCTCTCTGCCCCACCCCCTCTCATGCTCTGTCTCTCTCTGTATCAAAAATAAATAAAACATTAAAAATTTTTTTTAAAGAGAGACACTTGGTAGTAAATAGATGGTGGGACTGATCAAAGAGCCACATGGACAGACAGCTGTGAGTATAACAGACACTTTTGACTTTATGACTGATACAGGTTTTGTGTTGCAAGTGATCACGTGAGTTTCTTTGCCATGTCTGTGTGTGTGTGTCCAAAGATATTTTAAACCTTGAAAATCAGTCTCCTAGGTATACCCTTTCCTAGAAACAAGACTTTCTTATAGTACTGCTTTTGAGGTGTGAAAGCAATATTTAAAACGTTTGTTCTGTGGAATCACCAACCAGGTAACTGGTGATGTGCTAAGCATGCCACTTTGGACTGTAACATTCCTTAGTGGAAATAAAATACATAATACGTACTCCAACTAATTAGAAGGCATTTCCTTAGAAAATCAAAATAATAGCATACCACAATTGAAAAAATAGTCTCAAAAATATTTTTAATGTACTTTCCCAAAGCATAACCAATAAATAGAATGTGGAAAAAAATCATTTGGCCATACCAAGTTTAGACAAACGAAGCAGTCTTCTTTACTGCAGGCCTTCTTGGGGCATTTAAAATGCTAATGTGAATTTCAAGTCTTCTGGATAGGAAGACTGCTTCTCAGTCTGCCTCTTGTTCAATTATTATTCATTCAGCAAATATGTAGAGTGCCTATTACATGCTAGTTGCCACTCTGTGCTTGGGTTACCACAGGAGACAGGACAGACAGACTGCTTTATGAAACCCACTCTGTTGGTAAGAAAGATGCCTGACCTACAGAGAAGGGAATTGGACAGCTGCTTATCTTTCTGTATTGTTTCAAGCCAAGGAAAATGTTAACTAGAGAAACATTTGTGAGATGAAGAGTGGGATTATCAGCAGGAAGCCAGGCATCTGCCTACCTTTCTCCGTTCTGATAATTAACCATCATCTCTGCACTTTCTCATCTTCTTTGTATTGATCTTTCATCATATAATGGCCACAAATAGCAAAAGGAAGGCTTAATAACAAACATTAAAATGAATAAATAATTACAGCCACTTATCTTCCTCAACCAACTGATTATTTGTTCAGTGACACTATTACATAAAATGAGGTTTACATAATTTAAAAGGACATTGTCATGCCGGTTTTATAGCTTTTTTCTATTTGTCCTTGCTTCAGATATCCTTTAAGAGCAATATAAAGATATAATTATTGCCGCATATGTAGGGAAAGAGGTAATGGTTTTACACAGACAGGAATAATTTAAACCCCAAATACACATCAATTTAAAATATCAGATGCAATTTTTACACTTTAAATTTCAATGTTTTAAACCTATTTTATAATGAGTGTGATATTACTTCTTTAACAAGTCTGATCTTATCACAAAACACCCCAGTTTTGTCTACATTTGATACTACTTTATAATCTTTTTAATGATCATATGGATATGTTTGATATCCATTGTCTATCTGCACATTTCATCTTTAATGTTGTCTGTTTTTTGGTATTACAAGGTTGAAATTATTTACCATGTTTTTACAGTACACTTTCAAAAAATAATTTTAATTACTGCCCTTAGCACCAAGAAGAATACTGCTAATCTGGGGATTACTTTTAGAAATAGTTGGTAAGGTAAAATAGGAATCAAATTGTTGAAACAACTGTCTTAAGATCCCAGAGTTCACTTTTGCAATATACATAAAATAGACTGTGAAAAAGGTATAAACAACTGACATTCAGCATTAAACGTCAATGCATTTGTTGAGTACCTACTGTGTGCTAGGTGCTTTCTCTATATCATATGTTTCTCTCCCTGTGCGTTACTTCTGCCTTTACTCTCTCTCCTATTGGCTAGCCACTGTTGATTTTTCATAGTCTGTAATCTCATGTAACTCTAGTGAATGAAGGCAATCCATCTTTGCTCTCTTAGCCCCAAATTTACTTGACATTTCAGCTGAATCTTATAGCTGAACATCCTGATTTTCCCAATTCTAAATTTCTGCCAGGGGAATTTGATTGGAAGAACCCATTTTTAAAAATTCTGTTCCTGGCCCCCAAGGATGGTGCTATAGATAGACATGTATTTACTGACCACTGATCATGGCGGGAGAGCTCTGAACAGGAATTCTCCCAGAAAAGGTGGGAGAATTAACAGAGTCATCTAGGGTGCTTGGACTGCAAGTAACAGAAAGACTAGTGGCAAATTAGCTGTGCCTTGAGGCACGTAGGAAAATGGCTTCATCTGTTCCCGTCTTTACAGCTAAAACCAATAGTAAGAAAGAGATAGAGATCGTGTTTTTTATATAACTCTTTTTTTAGAAGCAAGGACAGCTTGCCAAAAACACCTCATCAGATTTCCTCTCATGTTTCATTAACCAGAGATGGGTCAGAAGCACATTTTTAACCTGACCACTGATATAAAAATATCAATTAAGATGCCAGATATCAAGTCAGAGAAAGTTCCTGGGCTGAGAGAGCCCTTGTCATCTGAGGATGAGGGGATGTAAACAGCAGTGAAGTTCTGTTAGAACAGGCAAGTTAAAGCAAATTTAGTACATCTTAACCATGTAATTCTACTATTAACTTTTCTCTTCCTAGGACTTAACACCTAAATACTGCTTGATGAATTCCTCAGGTGCACCGAGAGCCATAGAAAGCTGGCTCAATAAGAGATAGCCCAAGCTTCATGATGTTTAGAAAATGTCTAGATTCATAGTAAATAGTACTTATTGGGAATGTGCATGGACTTGTTTATGCATAAGTGTATGTGCTTATTTAATGACTAGAGACCTTGGGAAGTTCAGTTTATTCCCATTGAAAGATTCCATTGCCAAATGGGGAGGGAAAGGTCATAGGATTCCCCTAGTACCTTTACTGGACTCTTATTAGAAGAAATGAATCTTGCAGAAGGATTTTGAAGCTGTGAAGTGGTATGCAAATACAGGGCATTATCATGCCCCTTACTCATTAACACTCTAAAATCCCTCATGCAGCTACAAAATATCCACAGGAAAAAATATTTTCACATAAATAAATAAAAATATGTAAAAGAATAGTTTGAATAAAAACTAGATGGCTTGAGATTTGGTCTTATTTTGAAATGAGGTCAGCCTGGTTGGGTTTTGAATTTCAATAGAAAAATTTTTGCATGGCTCTCTGAGTTACATAAAGATATTTTAAATGTGGGGAAGAAGAAAGCCCCTCACAGATAGCAGCAGGAATCACACTGGTAGAGTTGAAGGAAGTAGAGAAACAAATGCAAAATGAGGAGAACAAATACATATTTTCTCTCAGTGTTTTCAAAGAGCAAGGAGAATAAAAGAAACAAAGGGAGATGGTCATAGAAGGCAGCTAATACAGCACCTCCAGAGATGGCAGGGCTCCTGTTGAAACATGAGAGAAAGGAGCAGGCATAGGAAGGGTGCTCAGGTGCTCATGGAGACTGTGTGGAGCAGTGACAAGGACAATGTGCTGAGAATCTGATCTCCTGGGGTTTTTGTCCTCACCTGATTATCATGGACTCTTTTGACTTTGGGTATGTCATGGCATATTTAGTAGGACTCAAGATTTTTTTCAGTTGTGAAATGAGGAGTTTGGGTAAGGGGATAGGATGTCTCTCAGAGCAAGCCTGGTTCGTGATGGACTGGGTCAAGGGTTATGTGTACCTCACTCTCCATGCATGCCAGAGTCACTTTTACGTACATATGATGTGGCCATGCATGCCAAGTTGTCTTACTGATAGCAGTGCCTATTAAAATAAATTGTTGGAAATCAAAGTCTTTGATAAGCAAATAGAACATTACCATATCTTAACATGGATGCACAGCTTATATGTTCAAACTCAATGGCAGCTGGAGAGAAATATGCCCTTTTATAACTATTCCATTGGAAAGTGGATCTTCAAAAATTCCCAGAAATATATTTGAGGTTGCTGAAGCATGAGTCTTCCTGAAGGTTGTGATTCAGTAGGGACTGAAGCCCCTAATTTACATAGACCTCCCCATGCAATTCTGAAGTGCTCCTCAGATGAGAGCCAAAACTCTCAAGGAAAAGAGGATTAATGTGATTCGGTTCTCCAAAAATTTGTCATCATTGACAATAGCCATTGATTTGCTCCATAAAGGCACAATGAAAATTCTTTTAAGATTCAAGGCTAGGTTATAGAGCATTATGTATAGCTTTAACTCTTACCCTATCTATGATACATAGCTAAACATTATATACTTAGAAAACAGACACTTTAAAAATGTATTTCATTGGTGTTAAGATTTTGAGTGATTTGAAATTTTTTTGGTTTTTTTTCTTCATATTTACTTTAGTTTCAGGATATTTCAAAGTCAAATTTGACCTCAGTCTTGGGAACTATATAGAAAAGTTTGGCTTCATATTTTGCTTTTCACCTTTCTTTGAGGCTGATTTTTTTATTAGGGTCTTATTATTTCAAACATGCATTTTATTACATATTTCTTTACTGACTTAGTGGAAAACATGGGGAAGACAAGGAAAAACATGTAAGGGCAATGAATAAAGTGAAAGATGTATTAAAAAGGAGAGGAAGAAGGAAAGGAATGGAAGATAGGAAAGTAAGAAGGCAAGAAAGCAAAAAAGAAATAGGTAGACTTATTTCAAGAGAAACTTCTCTGAGCCTTGTGCGCCAATGAATTTGGAAACATCTCTTTGGAAGGAAGGAGCATGTCATTTTTGGCAAAAGTGAAGGGAGCTTCACGGATGAGAATCAGAATATGGGGTCAGAGGATGCTTCATGTTCTAAGTTATGAAATTGTCAACAGTTTTTCATAATGTTTATTGAACGGACATGCTAAGATTTCTCCAGAGTAACCATTCCAGTCAAGAAACACAGTATCTTCTAAGTCTAGATAAGCAAAGTTTATGAAATGCTTAGGTCTGTAGGACAGGAACAGTTGTCTCCTACAAATGTACCTTCCATTTGCTCAAATGATTTTGAATTAAGCCTAGGAACTGCTTATCAACTAAATCTCATGGAGCACAACATCAGTATTGCTTTATTCATAAAAACAAGTTATCAGGGAGAGGAAAAAGTCAAAAATCAGATTTTCTCCTATCATGTAAGTAATGATTGCAAATTAGCCTGATTGGCAAGATGACAGGCTGTAGAAACTTTTCTAACACCTCTCACTTGTGTAGTTTCCCCAAATCAATTTTACATAAATATAAAGATATGCAATCTGCCAGTTAATATTAATGTGCTCATTTATGGGCGTGTTGAAATAACATGACACATCCGGGACTGGCCTCACTGACCCCTTTGGTAGGGGTGATTCATTAAGTGGTCACTTCTTGAGACAGCAGGATCTGCTTCAACAGCTATTAACATTATGAGACCTTACCGAGGTATTTCTTGTTTTTGAGTAGAAATCTGCATCATGGTTAGGTAGACAAGGGGTGTGTGTGTGTGTGTGTGTGTGTGTGTGTGTGTGTGGAGTATAAATGTTGTGACTTGAGCTGAAATAAGTAAATCTGGAATTATCCAGCTTACCTAAGAATGTAGAGAGTTTGAATTGAAGGTAAGGCAGTTTTTCAAATGAATTGTTAATAGCACTCGTGTAGAGCTTAAAATCTACACCATGTTCACTCTATTCAAAACACACACCACATTCCAAGTACTATTTTAGGCATTGGCACAATAATGCAGAGGACAAAAGAAAATCTTCCCTACTGTCTTATTAGAGGCAGACAATAAATATGTGAACCAGTAAATGCATAGAGTGCCTGGGCATGAGAATGCATTGGGTAAAGGGGGATATAGTGAGACAAAGGTGACTTGGCTACTTGAGATGGAGTGGTCAAGAAATAGGGGAAATCTGAGACACCTAAGAAAGTGAGGGAATGAGTGACACAGGTATCTGGGGAAGAAAATTCCTGGTGGGGAAACAGTTAGGGAGAAATCCTAGGGGGAGATTATGTTAGGCATTTCTTGAGGAATAGCAAGAAGGCTCAGCCTTGAGTAGAAAAAATTATGTGTGTGGGAGGTGCAGGGGTGGTGAAGAGCTGTGGGAGGGAATCTATTAGGCCCTGGTAGACCATGTGAGGTCCTTAGAGTTGTCCCTTTAGTCAGGTTTGAGAGGAGAATGGACCAATTCTGAGCTTTGTTTTTGAAGGGTTACTTTTTTTGTTGCTTGAATAACAGCTCTAGGGGTCAAAGGAAAAACATGTAGGAAGCAATTAGACAAAGCATTAAAATAAAATACTGCTGTTGGGAAAGGGTGGAGATAGGGAGAATGGATGGATTCTGAATATATTTTAAGGGTAATGCCAAAGGATTTTCTGATAGATTGGATGCAGGGTATGAGATAAAGAGAGAAGACAAGAATAATTGGATAGCTCCCAAATTTTTGTCTCCTTTTCCCCCTACCCTAATCCCTATATAAAGTAGCTAGATCTTAGATCAAAACTTTCTCTTTTCGGACTCTTGTGTTAGAATTGGCATATAGGTAACTTTTCATGTTCCATGTGAGCATTATTTCCCTTGTGAAATATCTTGATGATCTTCCGAACCCAATTTCTATCCAACACAGACATCGCCATTCACATGTTCCTGATGGATGTTCATCCAAGCATGTACTTGAGTACAGTAACCAGGTTTGAAAATTAAATGAAGGAGGTCTAAATTTTACCCATCTTTTAGCCTGTACCTTAACTCACCTCTTTTCCCCTTTTATTTTCACAAATAAAAAGAATTCTTCATTTATATGAATAATTAGTTTTATAGCATGGATTGTTTTCCATATGTCAGGTAATTTATCTCATTCACATTTCCTGAAAACCTTGGGTAGTGGTCCTTACCATCACCATATCATACAGGAGAAATCCAAGGTTCACAGAGCCTTCCACTATATAAAGCCTTTAATTTTTTTTTTCTTTAAATTGTGCGTATGTGTGAATTATAATACACAGAGTCATTCAAAACATGAATAGTTATATCACAATATGATAGATTTATCACAATGTAAACATCTATGGAACTATCACACAGATCAAATCAAGAGATAGAAGAGTACCCATACCCCAAAGCCTCAATATCCCTCCCAATCACTATACCTTTTCTCTTCTGAGCTTACCATAGCCTGATGTTTACTACATAATCACTTTATCATTTTATCACACAAGCTTAGATCAGTAAACACTATAGTTAAGTTCTCTATGTTTATGTTTTAATATTTACAAGGATCATCTCTTACAACATGTCTGAAGTCTCTGTTTCAGCATTATATTTGTGAGGCTCACCATGTTGTGGGGTATAGCTATGGTCCATTTGTGGTCTGTGCTGCCTGTCATTCCATTGTGTGACTTCATCACCAGATATTTGTCCATTTACCATTGAAGGATGTTTGGGCTGTTTCCTATTTTCAGCACTTTGTGAAAATGCTGCTCCAAACATATTTGATACATGTGTTTTGTTACAAGCATGCACTGATTTCTGCTGGGTTTATACCTCCTAGTGGAATTGCCAAGTTGTAGGGAATGTGCATTTCCAATTTTACCAGATGATGCCAAAAAATGTGACAAAGGATTTGTACTAATTTACACTCCCCCACTAGCACATATTCCATATGTGCCAGATTGGTTTTTCATTTTAGATATTATATAAGAACACAGAAGACTCTCATTTTGATTTTAACTCTCATTTTCCTGACATTAATGAGGTTCAATACTTTTTTAAAATTTCTATATTCTCTTTTTTGAAATACCAATTTAAATCCATATTAGTCTTTCTTTTAGATTGTTAGTTTTGTTCTTACTGATTTGTAGGATGTATTCTGGATATTTAAACATACTATAAAATCAGGCTCTTTTTTGTTTTTTTCTTCCATGAAGCAGATTGCCTTTTTAATCTTTTAATAATGTCTTTTAATCAAATTTATCCATATTTTCCTTTAGCATAGAGCTTTTTGAGTCCTATTAAGAAGTCATACATTTTTTCGTTATTATAAAGTATTTGGTTGAATTAAATGAGGCCATCTGAATTTTGAGTTTTCTTAAAGTACTTCTTGTGTCTTTTTATGTGGGTTGTGTTTTTCTGTGATTTTTTTCATTCATCTAAATTTTAAAAATATATTGGCACAAATGTATTTGTAATATCTTCACATATGATCATTTTAATATTTTTGGAATCTATATTGGTATTCTCTGTTTTATTTCTGATATTTATTATTGATTCTTTCTCTATTTTTTTTTCTTGACCTGATTCTCAAGACATTTTTAGGTTAGTTTTGTCCTTTATACACATGCACGCGCACGCGCACACACACATATACACGATTGAAGTGATCTACTTATTCTCATGGGAAGCACAATTATTGAGAGCTAATGCTTAGTTCTAAATCTGTTTATTACAAAACTTGTTCATTTTCTATCCTCTACACACTCAACAAACACCAAGATCAAATCAATATTTACTTCATTTTATTATTTTATTACTTTATCTCCCAATATATTTATTTCTTGTGATTCTGTGGCTGATGTGGGCCTTTATTTATTTGCCAGGACCACTCCCACACCACCAAGCTACCCCATAGACACAGATGAAGAACTGCACTTATAGTAGTAATTTTTACTCAATAAAAAAGAATCAAACTTAATAAAGCAGGAAATATTTTTAAGGGTTTTTTCTTTTTTCTAGTTAGCAAGCCATTCAACTGTTTCACAACCTGATTTTGGTATTGTGTGAGCACTGCTTGAAAACCCAGAGTCTGAGGAAATCCTCCACACTGGACATTTAAAAATTGCTTCTAACCTAAATCCATAAGCGTTCCCCCATATCCATCAGTCTGAACAACCCCAAATGAATGGAGAACGTGGGTTCTCCTCTGTGATGTTCTGTGCGAACGTTTTGCGAATATTATCAGTAAAGAGCAGTCCTAAATGTCCTCTTTTTAATATACAGCTTCTTTTTTCCATATTACATCCTTTCTGACTAGGTTTCTAAGCTACAGCTTTGGCTTCCGATGATTATTCATATCATCATTATTCCAGACTAAAAGCCTTTAAGTAAATAACCACGACTCGAAACATTGTAGAGGGTAATTCTTACATAACACAAACTTCATTCTGTGGGTCTGTCACCCTCCCCTCCCTCCTCCAATCCCCTTTACTCTCATTTTTTTGTCTACTTAGTAACATTATTTTTTGTGTACTTTTACACCATGTTCAGTATAAACGGTATAATTAGCAGTGGAAAATATTTTGTTGTCTTCCTGCATTTATTTATGTTCAAAGGATCATGTAAAGTTCTGCTACATTAAAATTTAATTCGAAAGAAAACGAGTTTTGTTCATTTCTCAATGTAATGCCTGTTCCTGTTCAGCTTGTATGAATGATAAAATATTATCAGTCCATGTTTTTCTATTTGGTTTCTAGGCATTTGTGTAAACTAGTTAGGAAAAGCGAGTGTTGCTTTGTTAGGCATGTGTTCAAAGGAGTATTGTAGAGACATATTTTATTCTGGGCACCCTGTCACCATGTCGACAGGCCCCAATCCATTATTTAGCAGTTAATTTGTTAATCGATTGACCATTTGGTTCAGGGATTTTTTTACTCTTAGATTACCAAAAAGAAAAAAAAAGAGAAGGAAACAACAACAACAAAAAAGCCTCTTCTGTAGGGTAAATTTAAGGAAATTGCATCAGAATCGAAAATGTACTGGTGTTTACAGATCTAGATTAAATCTGACACAGATTGGCAAACAATGAAAAAGGTTCTCTTGCTTGGAGCATAAACATTTTGAATCTCACCAGCCTGATGTTAAATCTCAGAAAATAAGTAAACTAAATTGCGCTTCTAGGGTGGATGTGGGGGCCCTAAGAGGGTGGGGGATGTAACCCCAGGTTTGTGAAAATCCAGATTTTCTCTCCAAGGTCAGGGAAAGGGCAGGTTTCTATTCTTTTAAGTCCTGTTACAGATCTCAGTTCCCTCTCCTTTCTCCCAGTCTGTAGCTGGATGTGGAAGCAAGTAAAGAATTTGCATGAATTTATACATACAAATACCAAAGGTGTCCATGGTATCTTTAGAAGGGGGGGGAAGAAGATTGTGAAATTCACATTTAAAATTAATTTATATGGGTTATCAGATGATTGTGTATGCAAAGCAATAAATCAATTGATTCAAATTGCTGTTAATGAATATTTTAATAGAGAAATATGAGTCAAGCCAATTAATTTTTATGTAGCAATTTAATTTTTCTCTCTAGGTTAACTTGCATTTATTTTCAACTATATTTTTTCAAATATGAGGGGTGTGTGTGTGTGTGTGTGTGTGTGTATAAGGGACAATAGTATTCTTTTCTTCACTCATGTATTTTTCCATCAGTTCACATTGATAACTGTGTCTTTTACCTGCCATTTCTTTTTTGTCTGCTTTGGTAGTTTGAGAGAATCTAAGTTGTAAAATATATCGTTACCTTTTCTCAAGGCTGTGATTTGATATACTAAATTATTATACATAAGCTATTATATCAAATAATACCAAATATAATTTGAAACCTAGCTGTTTGAAAAAGACCCCACATGTTCTTTTAGCTCATGGTGTGGTTCAGAGAGTCACCTCTGTGGCTGTTTGTTCTTTAGCCATTTTGCTTTATAAAGACCAGGGTAAGGTTGCCTGTGTCCACCCCCACTGTTCAGACGCTGTATACTGCCTGTAGGGCATGCCTGCCGAAAGCTTTTTCAGAAATACAAGAGTTCAGCACTTGGCTTCTCTTTCTCAAATCCTGATTCACCCAAGGGAACAGTTACGGAGCTAATGCTAAGTGGAAGCACTTGCTCATTGTTCCATTGACTTCTCAATAGATCAGGGCCAAGAACAGTACCTTCACCTGCACTTGCACCACTAATGTCTGCTAAGAGTGGCATTGATAGGAAGTGTGACCCCTATGGGAATATGGACAGCAGAGCATCTTGTCTGAGAGGAAAGCAAAAAGCACGTTTAGCATACTCTTCTAAGGGTAATAGGCAAGGCCTTTGTCATTGAACTCCAAGAATGTTAGCAGCTTCCTCTCCAGAAACATTATTTGCCCTGGTTCTCAAATTCCATGTTGAAACTTGTATTCTTCTCTTCACTATGTTCCTACTTCCTGACATGAAGCTCTTTCCCTGACATCAGCCTGACCCCTGCTCACTGCTCTCTACTACCCAGATGCCAACTGGGCAGTCTCTCTGAACTGCTGCTTCTTTGCCACAGGCATTTCTGTTATTGCCAGAATTGGGCTGCAATTTAAATGCACCTAGGTCTGTTGTCCTGTCTCATTTGTCTGTGGACAAATGGTGTCATTTGTCTCGTGACACCAAACTTAGGAGCTCTTGATGCTAGGGCTCCAGTGTTTTATCTTTATAGTTCCAGTCACTCTGAAATCCTGATATGTGGTAGAGACAATTGTTTGTAGAGAGAAATGACTACCTTGAGAATTATTTGAAGAATTCTTTTAAATCTCTAGAGTACATACATTTGCAAATGTCCCTGTGATGAAAGTTACCATCTTTTTTTCAGGAAAATTTTTAAATTTAAATTCAAGTTAGTTAACATACAGTGTTGTAGCATTGGTTTCAAGAGTGGAGCCCAGTGGTTCATCACTTACATACAGCACTCAGTGCTTCTCTCAGCAGGTGCCCTCCTTAGTGCCTGTCGCCCATTTACCACCTCCCCTCCAGTAACCCTCAGTTTGTTCTCTGTATTTGAGTCTCTTATGGTTTGTATCTTATTTTCCCTTCCCTTCCCCTATGCTCATCTGTTATGTTTCTTAAATTCCACATATGAGTGAAATCATATGATATTTGTCTCCTCTGACTTATTTTCTTTAGCATAATCCACTCTAGTTCCATCCCCATTGTTGCAAATGGCAAGATTTCAGTCCATTTGATGACCAAGGAGTGTATTGCATTGTGTGTGTGCACACGCACATATGCATACATACATACACACCACATTTTATCTGTACATCAGTCAATGGATATTTGAGCTTTTCCCATAATTTGGCTATTGTTGATAATGCTGCTATAAACATTAGGGTGCATTTGCCCCTTCAAATTACCATTTTTATATTGTTTGGATAAATACCTAGTAGTGCAATTGCTAGGTTGTAGGGTAATTCTATTTTTAACTTTTGGAGGAACCGCTACACCATTTTCCAGAGCAGCTGCACCAGTTTGCATTCCTACCAACAGTGCAAAAGCCTTCTCCTTTCTCTGCATCCTCATCAACATCTGTTGTTTCTGAGTTGTTGATTTTAGCCAGTCTGACCCCTCTTTCAACAAGTTCAGGACATCCATTTAATTCTGTTCTTTTCTTTGTATTATTCAAATTTCTTTAGTTGACTTGCATTTCAGAACCAAATTGAAAAAAAAATACTCTAGATTCTAGAGTCTACTAGAGTGGTGATCAAGTTTGGCAGGCATCAGAATCTCCTAGAAGGCTGGTTAAATACATTAAAGCACAGGTTGTGGGGCCCAGCCCCAGAAATTCTTGTCCTGTAACTGGAGGTTAGTTAGGGTCTGAAGTTTGCATTTCAGATGATGCAGGAGATGCTGATCCTGACAGTCCTGGGACTCCTGTTGAGAATCACTGTTCTGGAATGCAATGAAGTGGAGCTTCTAGTTACAGGCAGACATTAGAGTTATGCTTCAGCCTCATTGCTAGGCAGAGTCTAGAGATTTTAATTCATTCTTCACACTCTGGTTTGGTGTTGTTGCTAATCATTGTCTCACTTTCCTAGGGCACAGCATGGGTAAAGTAGGCAAATAGCCAGAGTAGTCAGGAAGGGTCTGTGTTTTGTTAACCTTTTTTTGTAAGTTAAGTTACAAAAGAAGATTTGCTTTCCTGGGCTTATTTGCTCCCCTCTGGTCATCTTCCATCAACCCCTATCCATAGTGTTACAGCAGAAGGACTACTGGTGGCTCTTTTTGTGACAGAGGACATCAGTCCCATGGATATATGTGCTTGGTCCGTGAGTGAACATCTGGTTAAAGATAGAGGTGAATATTCTTTCTCTTCTGAGAGGATCTGGAATTGGCCTGTGAGACTCCTGTCTCCACATGGCTTTATTTTGAATGGAGAAGATAAAACCACAGGGCTCTTACCAACCTTTTTCTATTAGGTGGACCGGGATAAAAACCAGACACTCTAGGGCAAGAAAGGTGAGGAAGGCAGGTTAAGCAGAGCAGATATGAGAGGGGGCAGAGAGTAGTCACAAAACCTCAAGCCCTTGTCCAAGGGCATTCCTGGGACACAACTCTGTGCCTGCCCTTGTGTCCCTTGGTATCTTCTATGCATTTATAATGAAGTCTGCTTTTTGCTTAATCAACCTTAACTTGGTTATTTTTCAATGAACACACTAATACATAATACCAGGACATTCTTAACTCACAGAATATATAAGAATTGTTAATTCTGATATTTAGAAACATGTGGACAAAGTATCTGATGATCCTCTTTTTTTTTAATTGGTTATTTTGTGATCAAAGATCTCTGAGATGTTTGTGAATTTTCTTAAAAATTCCTTAGGAATTTCTCATGATTCCATTTGGTTAAAATTTTTAGTGCATAGTAGTAGATTACATGGAGTATGTCCAAATAAACAAATAATGTCTTATTCCTCACATTTTACTCTAAAGAAGACTATATTGATGTAAAGTCTGAATTTACCTATAGGAACAAAGAAGCATGAAAGGATTGGAGACAGTGTCATTCATTTAAAGTAAGAACAGGAGAGAGTGGATAACGGGTTGAGGGACTTGAAGAAGGTTATCAATAGCTTTTTAAGGAAAGTGAGAGCAGAGACATGCACGGATACCAGCCTAAGTTGGCAACCCGTGACAGGTAGGTAATACAGTCCATCTTTCAAAATTCCAGCAGGGTGGGTTTTCATAACTAGGAGATAGTACAGGCATGTCTTTTGCCTTGGCCCATTCCATTAGATCTTTAAAACCTCACTTCCTTCTCACTTCCTCGAAGAAATATTACTTGATTTTTCCAGTTTAGTCTGATTACAATCTCAAATATCTGCAGTTGTTAATGCATGTTTCTGCCAATTAGGCTGGGAATTCTAGCCATCTTGCAACATTTCCACTATTGTTTTCTGCTGGCATTTGGGGTCTTATTTTAGAGTCATTTGTTATTGTCTGCTCAATGAGTCAGCAAATACTTAAAAGTCAATGTCTCAGTATTTTACTACTATCATTGCAAACTTCATGGATGCCCCCGACAGAGAAATTTAAATACTTGAATTATCAAAGAATTAAAATGAAATGATGTAATCTTAGAATTTGGTATTAAAAGTTAGAGGTCATCTTCTGTAACACTTTACCTCCAGATCCTTTATTCAATATTTATGTGCTCTTTATTGTAACAAGATTGGCTCAATTAAGGGACACAGGTGCAAAAAGGGCCAGGATAATTTTACTGTTGGCTAAGTATTTTGAAAAGCTGTTATTCTCCGGGCACCTGGGTGGCTCAGTCGGTTGAGTGTCTGGCTTCGGCTCAGGTCATGATCTCACAGTGTGTAGGTTCGAGCCTTGCATCAGGCTCTGTGCTAACTGCTAGCTTGGAGCCTGGAGCCTGCTTCAGATTCTGTGCCACCCTCTCCTGCTCGCGCTGTCTCTCTCTGTCTCTCAAAAATAAATTAAAAAAATAAATAAATCTGTTATTCTCAAATATTACTGGTAATAGTAATTAGTAGTTCTCTGAATTCTGGGCATTCTGAATTTAACTAATACTGAGTGTGTGTGTGTGTGTGTGTGTGTGTGTGTATGTATAGATATGTTTATATAAATAGGATAGAGTTCTAACACTACAACACACAGACACACACACACATGGATGGGGCAAATTTAGAGGATTATTTTCATATTAAATATATAGGTGTGTATATATATGAGAGTATATATGTGTAAATACACATACACATTTATGTAGAGAGAGAGATGGCATTACTTGAGGGAGTTTAGGTCAGATATGCACACAATATCTAATACAGACATACACATATTCTCTCATTATGTTCAGATTCTTGGATCATGTAATTTCACAGATCCCCCATATATAGATGATGCAGCACAGCAAATACAATTATAATTACCTGCAATCAATACAACCAATTCCAAATGGTGAATACGATCTATGAAAAATGGTGATTTAGGATACTTCCACAAACCACAATTACAGAGACATAAAACCCTCCAGGGAAAGAAACATTTATCCCAACAACCTGTTTATTACCACAGAGGAAACCTGAATTGAGTTTCATAAACTTTGCATCAAAATTGAGTCTCTTATCTAAAGTGAAAGGAAAACAGTAGTTAATCCTTATTTAGCCTCAGCTCCTGGGAAGTCAAAATTACAATGGCGATTTTCAGCTGGGCAAACTGAGCCCCCACAGAATACACCCATTACCCTAATGCCAATGGTGAGTCAGGAATTGACCTCTTTCTTGACTTGGGCCCTTGACTTTTCCTTCAGGACAAATGGAGAGTCTGCCAGACATCATTAAGCATGATTTCTTCTTCTAACAGTCTTTCGATCTAGGCTGTATTTTACTTAGACTCCACACACAGGGGAAAGCAGCGGCTGAGTGCCCCGCTAGAAATGAGCAATAACATTCAAACGAAAATTGGAAGCTGAAGATCTAATCATTAACAACAGATGGTTCAACTTGAATCCGATAAACAAGTTTTGTTGTTTGCTTTCCCTCCTCATCCACTTGAACTTCGAGTGAGCATGCTTGCATGTAAAAGTGCTGGTCCCTAAGTCAGCAGCATGGATGGCTCACCTGATGGAAGGGAAAGCTTTTATGGCCAAGTTGGAATCTTTTAAACTTGAAACACACTTGATAGTCCAAGGTTGAAAGCAAGTCCAAGTCTGTGGCATGCCTGCCCTATTTGTTTTCTTTGTGAGAGTTTAGTGACTATAGTGTCATTTAATGTGCTCCAACAAAGCCTTTTCATCTGGTCATATTGCTGTTCTTTGTCTGGTCTTCAGCCAGGGTACTTGGCTTTTTAAAATCACAAACCCAGGGGCCATTTGTTATGCTTGCCTTGAATCCTCTTTTTTGTGTTCTGTTTTAAAGAAGTAGAGGATGGCGTATGAAGAACACTGCACTAGGGAATCTAATGAGCACTGGGAGTCTCTATCGGAAAGCATCCTAGGCATGGTAGACGTGCACATGTCCTTCCCCAATGGTAGCCCCTGGGAAGCAGATAATCAAGCTTTAGATTTTTCTCCACTGTCTGTCTTGAGTATGCATTTAATACTTTGCAGAATTAAATGTTCTTCGAAGCATATAGATTAAGTAGATCCAATGTTATTTTACATATGGCCCATTACTGTCTTCTTAACCTTCAAATGGGTGGAAGTAGATTGCAGAAACAGTACAGTTTATTAAAAAAAAAAAAAGTAGCCTATTACTAAATAGTCATCACACAAAAGTCAAGAAGATAATGAAGAACAATTCTTCTTTTAAAATTATTTTTAAATGTTTATTTAATTTTGAGAGACATAGCATGAGCAGGGGAAGGGCAGAGGGAGGAGACACAAAATTTGAAGCAGGCTCCAGGCTCTGAGCCCAAGTCGGCTGCTTAACCTACAGAACCACCCAGACACCCCAAAGAATAATTCTTTATCAGACTTTTCACAAATCCCAAAAGGAGGGAAATCAGCGGAGGAAGCTCTTTTTTTTGTTTGTCTGTTTGTTTTTGTTTTTTGTTTTTTAGATAAGCTCACATCTTACTCTGGCTTGAGGAAGGTGACCTGAGCCTCCTTCTAAATCCTCCAGTTGCCTATTGGTCATATACCCTGAACCCCTTATGATACTTGTTTCCTTTTTCTTTTTTAAAAATTTTATGAAATTTTCTTTACTTTGAAAGAGAGAAAGAGGTAGTGGGGGAGGGACAGAGAGAGAGAGGGACGAGAGAATCCTACTGTCAGCCTGGAGTCCGGATGCGAGGCTTAAATCCATGAGTAGTGAGATCATGACCTGAGCTGAAGTTATGATGCTTAACTGACGGAGCTACCCAAATGCCCCATTCTTTTTTATTTTTTTAATGTTTATTAATTTTTGAGAGAGAGAAAGCCTGATGCCCCATTCTTTTTTTATTTTTAATGTTTTTTTAATGTTTATTAATTTTTGAGAGAGAGAGTGAGCCCAATGTGGGGTCTGCTGACAGCAGAAAGCTGATATGGGGCTGGAAACCACAACCCCATGAGATCATGACCTGAATTGAAGTCAGATGCTTAACCAACTGAGCCACCCAGGTGCCCTGGTGTCTGTTTTCCTTGTGGAGTCTTTTTCTATTCATCACTTATGCAGAGGGCACAGGGGATTTTCAAACTCCTGTGTTGGCATCTTTCTTTTCTTCCATGGACTTTTGTCAAGCATTTATTTACCGAAGGATTTTCTTTCTATAAAGTGATGAAAGTGCATGAGGCAGAAGAAAAATGAAACCTGAAGTTGTCTCCATCTAGCCTCAGGATCATAACAAATATGATTTTGCATTGCCAGAGTTAATCTTAGTATAATGTTTCTGCTGTATTACTCAGAAAGAAATGTGGTCTTCCTTTTTTTTTTTTTCCTTTCTTTCTTTCTTTCTTTCTTTTTTTTTTTTTTTTTTAGCTGTAGTCACATTGCAAAAGAATAAATTCTGCAAGTAACAAACTAAGAGGAGATCCTCATAATACATATATCCAGGGGTGCTTGGGTGGCTCAGCTGGTAAAGCAGCCAACTTGGCTCAGGTCATGATCTTGCAGTTCATGAGTTTGAGCCCCACATTGGGCTCTGTGCTGACAGCTTGGTGCCTGAAGGAGCCTGCTACAGATTCTGTGTCTCCCTCTCTGCACCTCCTCTGCTCACACTCTGTCTCTCTTCCTCAAAAATAAATAAATATTTTTAAAAATTATAAATAATACATGTATCCAAAAAGGACTCATATTCAGAATATATATAATATTATGTTTATGTAAATATGATACTATAATGTGTGTGTGTGTGTCGAGAAAGAGAAAGAGAGATATATCTTCAAATTAACAAGGAAAACACAACCTGATTAAAAATATGTAAAAGACATGAAGAGGTATTTACAAAAAAACATAACAGTCCAATAAGTATGTGAAGTAAGTCTTAAGGGGAATCCATTTTAAAACTGTATTTATGGAAGGATGAAAATTAAAGACTGACAACATCAATGGTTCACAAGGATATGAAACAAATGAAATTGTTGACATTGCTAGTGTTTTAACTGAACAAACACTTTGGAAGATTGTTTGGTAATATCTACCAAAGCTAAATACATGTCTCCTTTATCTTGTTTTTAGGTGTCCCATTTCTAGGTATTTCATTTTTATATATTTGTACTTTTAGGTATCCTTACCCATTTCTGTATATTCCTAGGTATAGTTCAAAGAAAAGTTAGGATTTCTGATGCCTTCCTTTCAGTCACTTCACTTAGGGAATTGTGTGAAAGTAGAGTGTCAGTATCTATATACTGAGACACTCTTGGAGCTCTGGTTTTAAAGAAGGAGTAATACAGATTGTTGGGTAATATGAAGAAGGGAAGAAGAGAACTGATTTGGACAGAGGTCTCATTCAATCAGAATAATCAAGTGGAGATCAGGCTTTGATGTGAGAAGGTAGGAGATGGTAATCATTCTCATCCAGTGTCAGAAGCCAAGGGCACCACTGTTTTGCAGTAGTGGAAATCACGGGCCCAGAATGTCTGGGTAGTTCTCAATATCAGAAACACTTCTTTAGTCCCGTTGCAGGGAAGTATACCAAAGTCAAAGTCTATCTCCAAAGAGAAGAAATTAAGAGAAATAACCTGTTATTTCAAGGTCAGGACATGTTGGTTTTAGGGACAGGCTCTGACTAGTTGCTAGTGTAGGTATCAGGGTGACAAGTAGAAGCTCCTGAGAAGGTATAATATTTGGCCAAATGGTTATTTTGGCATCCATGGGAGGGAGTTTACCTGAGACTTTCCAGAATCCAAAAGTGGAAATATCAGACTACCATTGCCATTATCACTAATCAGGAAGAAAAGTTTATCAGTTAGTCAGACTGAGTTCTTCTAATTAGTTTGGAGATTGGGCCCGCAGATGGTAGGCTTTCAGTAGGTAGACTTGGCAGGGAAAGCAGGGACAGTCAGGAGCTGACACTGGGGAAAAATGTTATTTCTCTATCTCCATGCAGAGTTAATACAGTAGATTAGAAGTATAGCCCAAGTGTTGGTCTGCTTTTTTTGTTTATTGGTTGTATGCAACTCCAATTGATTGATTCGAATGCATTGACCTTTGTTGGGCTGAGTTAAGTTATCGACCAGTACTGTTGAATCATCTCATAAGTCACAGGTGATATCTATTACGTTACTGATAACACTGGTTCAGTTTAACTCAACTTCAGAACACAAACTAGAATACCTTTCTGGTAGTGGAATGCAATAGTTGGAACTTTTTACAGTTATTTCTATTTCAGTTTATTATTAATCTTGGAGTGAATTGTGCATTCCCAAGGATACTTAAGATTAATTGCTTGCTATGTTTAAAAATATATATAGTTTGATTTATTAAAATATTTTTAATGTTAATTTATTTTTGAGAGAGAGACAGAGCATGAGCAGGGGAGGGTGGGAGAGAGAAGGAGATGCAGAATCTGAGCAGGCTCTAGGCTCAGAGCCTGATGCGGGGCTCAAACTCATAATCAGTGGGATAATGACCTAAGCTGAAGTCAGACACTATTGACTAAGCCACCCCAATGCCCCCATATTTATATTTTTAAAAGCTATACCTTGTTGAGGTTTGCCATAATAGTCATTCATTTGTTGAGCTGTTAGTCATCAGTAATTAAAAACAAGAGGAACTTGACTGGGAGAGAATCCAGAGGTTTTGTCTTGTGTTATTGTTTTCCCTCCCTTTCTTTCTTAGGGATAGCAATCGAGGTGCACAACTTCAATTTTCAGTAGTGATAATTTGTATACTTTTGAGCCACACACCCACAATATTGGTGGCTAAAATTGAAAGAGTCATTAAAATCACCTTTTTTCTTTTCTATAGATACTTAGATAATACTAAATTTTGGGCACCTTGAAGAAAGGAGGCAAATCATTCTTATAATTTTACTCCTAACTCCAATAGGTTGACTGAAATATCACAGTTTTTCAATGATAATGAAAAGAATAACTGTATTATGGTTTCCAACTCTTCATGTTGCCTTCAAGCAGGAAGATTATGAATTTCTACTTGCAGTACTTTCACTGCTCTTTTAATGTTGGGCCCAGCCATAAATCTAGCTTTGACCAGTGACATTTGGACAGATGTGGCATATTTCAGACCTGAGCAGAAGCTCTGAAATACACTGGGGTTTCACTAACTTTTTGATTCTAGAAGGAAGCCCTCAGAGCCAAACAAGATCTCCAGCAGCCTGGATCAAGAGATTTGCTGTGCTGGTATGCAACTTGAACAGGAACTAGATCTTTGCTGTTGAAAGCCACCAGGATTCTACAGAGCTGATTATTATATTCTAGTCATCAATTAAATGGACAGGTGATATCACCAGTTGAAAGCTTAACTTAACCAAAATTGTATTTACCTGTGGTATATTTTATGAAACTGATTAAGCAGTTCAAAAGGTATCTCCTACTTGTAACAAATTCAGGAGAGTGACTTTCTTACCTGAGGGAGCCAAAAATTAGGACCCAACATCAAGAACCAGCTCAACTGCCTAAGGCTTAGACTACAGAGTAGGTTTTAGAATATACATAAGGCATGAAAAATAATAGGACCTGTGTTAATTCTGTCAATCAAGAAGTTTGTGGTTAGGATTTGGTTATCATAGGGTAAGAGGACTATGCATTGTGCTATGAAAATTCGTCAGTTTTTCTTATTTACCAGTTGATTTCTCTGTTGGTTTAATTTGTTACGTGTCATAGCTTCTTAGCTATGTGGCTCTAGAAAAGCATTACCCACTCTCCTGCCATTTGATTCAACCACAGTGATAAGAAGCTTTTCGTTTCAGCCTGATTTACTGTTGACAGTGGTAGTTTCATTGAAATTCCTGAAGAAATTTTGGTCTTGATCTGGAAGTAACAAAAACCTCAATTCAAAATAGCATAAAAATTAAGGTGGTATGTAAGTTATGTGGCTGACAGACTTAAGTCAAGTAGGGTCCATATTTCTCTTTGATGTTTTCAGTTCTGTCACATTTTGTGTATATGTTTTGGACTGAAACTTACTTTCATCATGTTCATTTATTTATCTTTTTGAACAGCATCAAACAAAGACTAGGACAATGTTTCTTGTAGCAAATGCTACCCTTAAATTTTGGGATAAAATTTCTCCCTTAGTCTAATTTGTAGAACTTTGGTCAACATTCTTATATCAAGATCATGCATGGGAACACCATGCACTAATTAGCTCAAGCCTGGATGCCTGAATTCATTGCTGAAGTGGATGGTATTGTGGTCAGCTTCCCCTGACCTGATGGGCTATGTGGGTGATTAAACATTTTTAGGAATTAGGGTGGTATAGGAGATGGGGTCATGGATCCCAAGTTCATGGGTCCACTCTATCAGTACAAAGTAAATGCTGGGGTGTGGAAAATTAAGTGAATGTGGTAATAATTTTTACTTGCATCTTCCAAACTTCTCTTATTTGCCATCAGAATTACACATTCATAAATCAACACTCACTTCATCTCTTTACTGTCCCTTGAGGATAGTACATTTTCGTACATTTGTGTTTATATCATTGCCTCTGCTAGAAAGGACTTTCTGTAACACATCTACTTATTGAAGTTCTACATATCCTTTAAGACCAGGTTAAATTATCTTCTCCTTGAATCTGTCCTGATCAATTCAGACCACAGTGATCTCATATTCCTATGACCCATATAGTACTTGTTGTCAAAACTACTAATTTATTAATTATATACTATCTTATGACATAATCAGTACCTGACATTGCTGCTCACCATTTTGTTAATTTTTGTCTGTGTTCTAAGTTTTACATTTCACACGTTGCTCTAAGATTTTACTTCTGAAGGAAGAGACCATGTGTTTTTCATTCCACATAGTTTTTAATAATTCTCCACTGATACAGATTGATTGCATAGTAAACATATATAATTTATTTTTTCCAATTAAATATTGAATGATAGAACTATTAACGTTTTTTGAGGGATGACAATTTTGCTTTCAAAATTATATTCAGACTAGAACCTATGTAAGTGCATAGTGTAAGTTTACCTACATATAAGCAAACTTTTTTTTTTAATATCAGCTTGGACAAATACAGTTGGAAGGTAAACATGATTTTCCTTCATCCCCTAAGATGATTTGAACCAGCAATGGCCATTTTAAGAAGACTTTCTACTTGTGCAAAAGGATTCATCTTAAGATTTACTCAGGCCTGGTTATTTCTACAGTGCAGGTTTAGTTTGAACCAGAGGTCATAGACCAGAGTTTGGGGACTGATTTTGAAGACTTTCAGGATCTCCCTTATTGAGCTTTCTTCCCAGGCCCTGTTCCCATGGTTCACAGCTGACTCCTAGAGATGCCTGCAATAGTACAGTTAATGAAAACAAACAACAAACAGAAAAAGATTTTTTAAAAATATATGATACATGATGCAAAAATCAACAATTTGGACTTCATTAATGCATTCATCAAATATGTACTGAGCAAGCTTTATTCCAAATGTAAGTTTCTCTTTAGCTCTCAACCTTGCTGTTTCCCAAGATCATACAAGGAAGCAATATCAGGAACAGAACTTGAATTGCAGATTTTATAATGAACGGTTTCTACGCACAGGGCCTCTAAGGACCTCCCTCCCTTGGGTCCTCACAAATTTCCCAGATTTCCTGATGACTTGAGATTTGAATGTTCATCATGGTTTGCGTGAAATGGGCTAAGCCTGGGGCCATGAAGGCAAAAGTAGTTGCCCCATCTGCCTCTCTTCCCCACTATGGATGCTCATTGAATGGAGATGCTTACCTGATTTCATTAGTAATGTGCTTCAGGCAGTGCTTAATCCTAGTGACAAACAGAAAGGCTGTCATCTTTGTCCTAAATAGTCTTTCTCATACTCAAATGTTCTTCTAGGTACTCTTTGAATCCAGTGACCTACTCTGGGAGGACTCTGTAGTTTGTTTCCAGTATTAATTTGATATAATTGATCTTGGAAAAGGCAATTAGGAACTATAAATTATTCTTTTTCAATTAAATATTTAACCACAACAGAAACACAGAAGATCCTAAATGCATTAATTTAAAATCTTCCTTCATGCAGAAAGCCAAAAGAAATGCAGGGTTATTTTTCCTATAAGTGAGAAATTATCTGTAAAGAATGCAATAAAAATAAGAAATAGTTAATTTGTCTACAAAATAATAGATATGACTGTATTACCCTGCTACAAATCAATTATACTAATGGTGAAACTTTATACAAGTTTACTTTCATTTAATCAGTTGCATCAGTATGTGCTGTAATTGTTAATATATCAAACTGTAAATGATGAAATAAGGTTAAATGAGAGTTCTCCAAACATGTATATTTTACACTGTGGGGGAAAACCAGAGCAAAATATCATAAATAATGTAAAAGATCATCTAAACTGTTAGGTTTTGTAGAAATCATGTTTGGGTGAGGAGAGTGGAGAAGAAAATAATAATAGCTTTCCCAGAAGAGTTTTCTCCATATTAACAGGCATTTACATCATAGCTGATTAGAACAAAACCTCCCATGCAGTAACTAATATACCCTCACTTCTTTTTTTTTTTTTAAATAAGAATCCTGATGCCTCCAAGGAGAGAAGAGATTTGCTCAAGGCCAACCTAGCACCTAGTTTGTTAGATAACTAGAAATAGAACCTTGATTTTATGAAGTCTCAGAGAAGGCAGAGCTCTTCAACTTCATAATGTGTCCTTCCATTCTCCAGTGATGATTATGAGACATACATTTCTCTTTGATTCTCAGAATTTCTCCCTATGGCTAACACAATTTACTTGATATGTGAGAACATAGGACAAAATAAAAGTTGCATTGAGTTACAGGGAAATAAAAATCTTACCCTATTTTGTGCTACTAAGTACAGCTGATACTTTGGATGCTGAAGGGCAATAATTTAAACAAAATTGACACTGTGCTAGTTTTATGGATTTCTAATGCATTTCGTCTTGGGTACATTGGACATTCTGCTTGCTGCCTTGGCTTCTGCTGCATCTAACACTGAGGTTTGAAAATTTATACAAATCAAAAACTGCAGGCTTCCTTTTTCAAAAAGCAGGCAGGCACAAATACTGGGTTTTTTCCCCTTCCATATTTAGCTTGGTTGCTTATTAAAATCTACACATTTCAGGAGGAAAAGAACAACATTTGGTTAAAAATTGATTTAATATCCTCAGTCTTTATTTAATAGTTTATCAAGTGATTCATTTTCTTATTTTTTGACATTTTGATTAAATTGTTCTCTCTGTATTTGTAAACTTTATAAAATTGGCATGTCTTGTGGAGAACTTAAGATCTAAATTCTGTGGAATGTCAATTCTAGAAAACAAAAACACAACAAAACAAACCAAGCAACCACAAAACAAAACCCTGAGCCACTAAAATAAAGACAAAAAGAAAAAAACTCTGCCAAGTACAACATAAATGAAATAGAAGAGCAATGTGGAGTTTCATGCAAGTTTTCTTGGATCACTTGAATATCTTGCCCACTATATATTGCTGCCATATTTTCTTCCAAGTAGGAAACAAGAAAATGACTCTATTTCCCCTTGGCAGGTTGGTGTAGAGAAGGAGGTAAATGTATGTGTATCCCTCCATTTTTGTCCCCATCTCTGTTTTTCTTTCTTTCTTTCTGTTATAGCTTCTGTCTTCTAGGAAACATTACATATTTCCTTAGAACATGCAGTACAAAAGTGTGTCTATGTTTGGAATTTTATGAACAAAGAAATTGACCATGTTTTAGGGACCAAAAACCAGAACATGTGGTCTACCTTTGGTTTTATTTTTCATAATTTGTGAATCGATTGGCATTAAAATTCCCTCAACCTTATAATTATTGAGAGTTAGACTTTTAATGACTTGTGTTTATTAGAAGAAATAAAAATACACTTCTGTAAAGCTAAGGATTTCATCAGTTGTGTGGATGGAGTAGCCATGTTTAGGCCCTCCATGGCAGGGGCACCCTGAAATACACATAAAGGGATCCTGGATCCAACATCAGGTAAATATGCTTCTGCCTGCAAAGGGTGTACACAGTACTTTCTAGCAAGGTCTCATTTTTTAAAAAATTTTTAATGTTTTATTTATTTTTGATACAGAGAGAGACAGAGCATGAGAGGGGGAGGAGCAGAGAGAGAAGGGGACACAGAACCGGAAGCAGGCTCCAGGCTCTGAGCTAGCTGTCAGCACAGAGCCTGACGCAGGGCTCGAACCCACGAACGTGAGATCTGACCTGAGCCGAAGTCAGAGGCTTAACCAACTGAACCACCCAGGCGCCTCTAGGTCTCATTTTTATAGAAAATCTAATATCTCTTGGGCCTGTAGTTCTCTGTCATCTTTTTGTGACTTTTAATATTTAGCAACTGGTATGAATTTTAATTATAATGTTTACCATAATGATTCATTTAATTATTTTGAAAATAGTGGCCTTCCTAGATATTTTGATACCTTGTAGGAAAAGAGGGGGTAAGATATTTTAAACTGAGATTGGCTAAAGAAAATACGAATTGTATAGTCATTAATTTTATGTCTCTAGAAGTGGATATTTACCTGATTCCACCAAGGATTTGAAGCAGCTAACAGAAACTAAGAAGTATAAGTGAGTAAAAATAAATAAGGGAGTTAGAGTAAAAGGAAAATGAAGTATACACAATGACCTAATGTTTGCAGAGAAGACAGTCCGTTCTGAATGTAATACTCAGTCTAAGAGACCAGTACTGCATTTACAAAAGCCATTTGTTGCATTAAAAAATGGGACAAGTAGCTAAGATTTCTCAGAAATCCAAGTATCTTCTTAATTTAAAAATGTTTTTTAGAAAGAAAAATAAGCAGTTTAAAAACAACTGAATTGCTCAGTCAGTTGAGCGTCCAACTTTGGCTCAGGTCATGATACCATGGTTCAAGCCCGTTTCAGGCCCACTGCTGTCAGTGCAGAACCCAATTCAGATCTTTTGTATCCCTCTTTTTAAATGTTTATTTATTATTTTTGAGAGACAAAGTGTGCGAGTGGGTGAGGGGCAGAGATAGAGGGAGACACAGAATATGAAGTGGCTTCCAGGCTCTGAATTGTTAGCACAGTATCCAACACAGGGTATAAACCCACTGACCATGAGGTCATCTGAGTTGAAATCAGATGTTTAACCGACCTGGCCACCCAGGTGCCCCTGTCCCCCTTTCTCTTTGCCCCTTCCCCATTTATGTGCTCTTTCTACAAAAATAAAACTTACAAAAAAACAACCATAATCAATGTAAATTGCAAGTAATTTTTTTTTTTGCTGATTATGTCTTAATTCTCAAATGTATTGAATAGTTTGATTGACTTGACTTATCAGGAAATTTCAACGTTTGTTTTTCTACAGTTAGGCAGAGCTTACTTGAAGGTGATTACCCATTTTTCTGATGTTGTATTATAAGAGCCTTTCTTTCCTGGAGCATTATAATTTGGGAGGAGGTGTGACCTAGAAACTTTCAGATTAACTTTGAAGAGAAAGAAAAAAAAAAATAACTTAAGGATCCAAGAAGTTAGGTTTTAGGGAAGACATTTCAAAAGTTTTCTTCATTTTCTGATTTGTTTTGCTTTGAAAAAAAAAATGACTGGAGAAATACCATGCACCTGAGAACTCAGAGACTGATAAGTTCTTCTAAGCCTATGTTTTGGTTTCAACTTGCTCATTAACCAGCCTGACAGATGTAGGTAATAACTGCATTTCATCTCTTGGGGAAATAGTCTAATAACCTTGGAATCTTCATTTCCATATCTGTAAATGTAGGATTTAGAAAAGAAGCTACATGTCCTTCCAAGAATAATACCCAGGTTATGAGAATTGATGCAGCTGTAGATATAATCATCAATGCATGTGATCATAGCCTGTTTGGACAAATCTGTGTTCTGGAAGTTGGGAACCCCTCCTCTGGAAGTTGTGATATTTAAGAACACCTCAAGGAGAGTTTGAGTTTATTTTTTCCCTGATGTTTAGTATAATTAAGAATCCAAATGAATTTAATGGTAAATATGTTAAAGGGCATTTTAGAATGACTGCTTTGTTAAAAACTGTATGTGCACATTCTTTTTAGCTTTTCTATTCAATTAGTAAATACCTGCTGAGGAAGCAGACTACTCAAAGCACTCCGCTTAGTGGTAGTGGCAGAAGACATTTGGTGCCCTCAATGAGTTTGCATAATAGTAGGTAACACCATCTTTTAACAAATGATTACTGTATTAATTATGTGATTATAGTTGGGGTACTAAAGAGAAAATGCAGGATGTTATGAAAATGAATAACAGAGAAGTATGATAAAATCTAAAGGTTAGAGGTAGCTTCCTATGGAAGTGATGTTATGGCTGAGAAGTAGAATTCAGCTCCTCAAGGGAGGTCCTTTCAAGAGCAGTTGTATTATTCTCTGCTGGCATTGCAAGAGGTGCTGTGCTACTTTGTTGTAGTTGCGGGGGGTGGTTGCAGTGGGACAAGTGTTATTTGCAATCTGCTTTCTCAGATCTTCTCCCAGTTGCTTCTGTTCTAGCCCAGAAAGAGAAGAGGTTGCTCTGTATTTTATAATTCATCAGACTTTCAGCTCCTTGATGATAGCACGGTATTCTGCACAATATGCCCTCCCCAAAATGTTTGTTTCTGAGCCTTGCACATGAAAGGTGGTCAGTTAATGACTGAATGAATCCATCGCTCTGTGGATTTTGACTAAACCTGTCTTCTAAATCATACAAGACAAATAGCAGAGTCCCAAGAAATGTGAGAATAGGAGTTTTATGATGCTGGTATTGTTTAAACATTGGTAGTGGAGAATGGGGAATGTGTTAAATCCTCTTTGGAAAATAATTATTATCTCATTCATCTAGGTGTGATAATTTATTATGTGCTGTTGATTGTTTCGTTGTGTACATCTATGTATTTGGTCTATTAACTAGACTGCCTGTCCTTCAAGTTCAGGGACCACCTCTACCATCATTGCATTTGACACAGGACCAACTATTTACACATCTCTTGATATGTAGGCATGGGAATTTGGCGGAAGTGACCTGAGTATGACAGTTGAGTCTTCTTGCTTCTCCATTTTTGCACTACTTTCTTTCTTTCTTTCTTTTTTTTTTTTTTTTTTGATCACATGAGAAAAGAAATGCATTATCAGTCGGTGGCTATGTCTTTATGTCTTTGTAACAATCCTGAAAGTGATGGAGCTGTCTTCCCAGTGTGTATCCTGGATGTTCATTTGCTAGTTTAAAATCACGAATCTCTCAGTTGCAGATGTCATGAATATGGATGAGTGGTCCAACTGTTGCTCCTTCCTCCCTTCCTTCCTGGTGGGTGACTCCTTCTAAGAGTACTACATCTGCCTTCCAACGCCTTTTGTGGAGTAGATAGGGAGAAGGAAGGAGTGCTCTGTTATTTTGCATTGTCAGATAGCAAGATATTTTTTCTAATGAATCTTAGGAAAATAGCAGTCTTTATCTTTCTTTCTGTCTGCCTCTCTTCTTTTTTTTTTAATCCAACTGTTCTCCCCACCCTTATATAAGTACATACTGCCTCTCATCTCTTTTTTAAAAAAGCAAAAAATATAAGAACGGGAGGCAAGAATTTGCAGTGGCAGATTTTTGAAAGAATACATGTCTCTGCTTTCTTTCTTTCTTTCTATACTCCAAAGACATCCCACATACACAGATGTGACAACTTTTTTTTTTTTAAAGCTAATTTGAGCGAATGCCTGTCTGGCAGCTTACTCTTGGAATAGTTACACTTGCCCAAACTGAAGTTCTGCCTTTGTAGAGGTGACACTGACGGCATGTTATTACTGCACACTCAGAACAGATACACTAGGAGAAGGAAAAAGAAAAATAAAAGGCATGAAAATGAAATACATGTGGTTGTGTTTTTGAGGATCTTTGTTAATGGAACTAGAATAGAGGTGTTTACCCAAATGTGACTCTGCTTTTGCAAAAAAACAAAAAACTAGAGTATCTGGGAGGCATCTGGCATTGACTGAGCTTCATTTTCCTTAATAAAGACTTTTTTCCAAATATAGCAGGAAAAAGAAGCAAACGTAGAGGTCTTTGCTAAAGATTTTGGTGTGGGACCAAGGAGACAGAAGCGATTTGTACTGCCAAGTTTATTCTTAAATTTCATCTTTTTCATTTTTAATGTATTATTATTTGTATCTAACTGGTCACATTTTTTTTCAATATAGATGTTGTGTAACTGAATTCATGGTCTATTGAGTGATAGATAAAATTGTTGTCAAACTATTTGAGGAAGGCAGTGAAAGCCTTTGTGGATGGAGAAGAAAGCAACCTCTCCTCTTTCTGGACTGTGTATTTGAATTTCATGTCATTCACTGGACAACTACATTCCTTTCTTCCTTCTCGTCCCTTCTCTTCATCTCTCTTTCTTCCTTTCCTTTATGTTCTTGTGTTTATCCTTTAATCAATGCAGCTTATATTTATATTTCTACTTATTTAAGGCATTGGGGGGTATGGGGAATGCATAATGCATTTGTGGGGAACATAAAAAATATTATATGCTGCTTTTGCCCTCAGGAGTTTGCTGCTATTTGGGAAGACATGATATATATGCATGAAATGTTGAATATAGATTCAAGATTTGAATGGCAATATAGGAATATAAATCAGATGAGCACTAAGTACTATCAGCTCTTAGTTGAGAGATCAGTGCGGACTGGATGGTCAGAAAAAGCTTTGTTAACTTCTCTCACTCTTCTGGAGCACGCAGTGCCGACATACACTTTCAGGTTTTATCAAGTTCGTTACCTTATGATTCCTTGCCTGTTTCTCTTCCCAAATGTTTCTCAAGTATTACTCAGACCTCAAAGTTTTGATGAAACTTTATCTTCTCTTTGAGGAAACCTATAGTCTTTGCAACTCGCCAGCATCTCCTTTTTTTTTTTTTTTCCTGAACTCTTCCACTTCTGCACTTCTCTGCCACATTCTAACCAGTGGACAACACACCATTTAATTCATACTTTGTTTTGTGGGTGTAAATTTAGTCTCACCTTGTCTCTCAAACTTTCTGTTGTTTTGAGAAAAGGTCTTCATTTTGTGCTTCACAGAGAACTCAGAGTACCAAATACATTATCTGATGTACTCTATTGTTCACTGAGTATTTACTGAGTTGACTTATAGCCTAGACACCTTGAACAAATTCCTGTCTTTGATGTATCTCACATCTCTTCCAGATCTCATACCCTATGGGTCTTCATTTCTGTGACTTGACGCCAAATCATTCTCACAAATATTTTGAGGAGCCTTTCCTCATTTGGAATGATCACATTAGGAATGAAAGCAGTTTGGGGAGACAAGTTAAGTTCTCATGGAGTTTAATGCCCAACAGAACTGGACTCTGCCACACGGTGTACACTTTTAGAAGTGTTAACTACATTTGCAACATGCAACACCGCCTCAGCTCTCTGAGAAGATTGAGCCTTTAAGATTTATTTTTCATTATTTTATTTTAAAGCCATTTCAAAAGCCATTCAGTAGAGGGCATGACAAGATGATCTCAGTGCTCTTCTAGGCTTTCTCGTTCTAGAATTCCAAATATCAACACACATACACATTCATAGACACAGACACACTGGTTCAATAAAAGGTGACTGAGTCCAACTTTTCCTTACTAACACCCTGTCTTCCAAATCAGCACCCCAGTTTTTTCCTCTCCATGTCTCCTGGGCTTAAGTCCTGTTTGGCAAAGGAACCCGCGCAGTTGTGATCCCTGGGAGAGTATCTAAAACGACAGTTGCTGAAAGGTTATAGCAAAATCTATTAGAAAAGAAAAGTTGAGGGAAATCAGGTGAGCTCATAGAAGAAAATAAGGAAAGATTGGCTCCCTTTTGGGATTAGGTCTAATTAAGGTGAGCAAGCAGCTGGGCCTGTTTGGAATAACAATTGTGCTAGCATGTCACTTTTTTCTGCTTAGTTGAAATTTATATAGTTTGGGAATGGTGGATATAAGAAAATTAGAGCTCATTTAGAATCTGTTGAAAGGACAGTGTGCCTTCATTATTAGTTTTGCATCTGAATTTTCCTGGGGCAGTCCTCTCTCTGTTATAGGTAATGGATTTTTCCCCAGATGTAATTGGATGAGTTTAATTTTTTCTTTCATTACCTGTCGAGGAGGCCTATGCCCCTACTTCCCTTTGTGTTTTATTAGGACTGTAACCCCTATTTAAATAAAGGCTTTGATTGTGCTTATATATGTTCAATCAGCACTTTCTGATTGAATAGTTCTGGTCACACAATGCTCTCGCCTAGCATTTTTTACTAATTACATTTTCGCCCTGGCTGGGTATGGGAAAATCTCTGATGGTGTTTGTTTGCTGCTTTTGATTATGCTGGTGATTTGGTCTATCTATGGTAGCACAGGGCAGAGAAAATAGACCTTCAGACTATAATCTTACTGCTCTTAGAAGGGGTAGAAGCTAAGATGTATGTTGATAAATGCTTAGCAGTTCTATAATAAATAAGAAACAAAAAATGTCTCAGATCTGTAGCTTTTACTGATTTCCATGGTGTAAATACTCCAACTTTGGCTAATTTCAGTATGGCATAATTGAATATGGAGCTGGGAAGAGGTATATGCAATCCAGTCTCCAGAGCTGGTGCGTGTGGCTTCTGCACACAATGAAAAGTCTCAGTCACATTTCTGCCATTGAAGCCATGTACCTCATCATCTTCACATTACAATTAAGATGGATACTGGTTGTTAAGCGTATTTAATTAGAGTGTGATTTCAATGATTTATATGTGGGGACTATATTCATGTTTTGTAGCCAAAGGCATTTTAAGATGATTCTCCTCCCTGTGTTGAGAACTTGGAAATAATATGGCTAAGCCATATTATCTTAAATGAAACATACATGTTTCTCAAGAAATTCTTTAAACGTTTATATATTCTTTTCTAGTATATTAGAAAGAATCTTCGTAGATGTATTATACTAAGAGTCAGAAGACCTTAGATTTTGTCCCAGCTATCATTAATGTGTTCTGTATCCTTAAGTAATCCATTTAATATCAGGGCATCATCAACTTAATCATTATTTAAGGAAAGGGAACAATGATTCAGTTGTTGCCTCTCATATAAATCTTCTCATTTCCACCTGGATAGCATTACTTTTTCTTTTCCTTGGACGTTTATGATATTTTATCTTTGTCTTAAAACAGATTTTTAACTAGAAAATTAAGTGATAATATGTTTACGTATATTATATCTATAATATAACTTATGCTGATAGATCTAAGAGTCTGGAAGACAGAAATCATGCTTTATTCATCTTTATATGTTCCTCAATATTTAGCCCAGGAACCTGAGCAGACTATGGTAGAATGACTTTGACTGACTGCCTTCCCTATTAGACAAAAATATTATGTATGATATTTTTTATATGACATGATGTATGATAACATGAAAGAAATGAAAGTAAAATCTTAAGATTTTACCTAAGAAATTAAAAGCATGTTACCAATTATAAATATTAATCATATTTTTCATATTATAAGTTTCTAAGACTGGTTAATGACTAGAATAATGTACACTATTGGGTTTCAATAGGTTAAAAAAGGTTAAACTTCATTTTAATGATATATTCTCTACAACTACATTTTTACTGAGAATCTCCCAAATAGCTGACAATAAGGTAAAATCAGTTAAGTTCAATAAATATTAAGCCTTAACTATGTGCACTATAAATGCAAAAGTTCAGAAGACATTTCTTCTATACTGGAGGGATATTTCACGGGATTGAGATGCTGCATTCAGCCTCCAGGCTGACCGCCATTGCATCATGGCCTCCAGAGTTGGTATATGCAGGATAAATAGATTCGGTGCACTCTTATGTGCGGTGAACTGTAGTTTGTTAGCAGTGCTGTGTAGTGATGGGGTCTATAACTAAGAAATGAGGAAACAGGGGCTTCTTTTCTGAATCTTACCACTCTGCCTCTGTAAGTTTCCATATATTTTTCATAAAATAAGACAGATAATAGCTACTTTGCCTCCCTGCATCAAGTAGAGTATGTTGAAGGCTTAAAATATAAAAGTTCTATAAGATAAAATAATCTCAGGCTTTTCATTGTTCATTGTTAACCCAATGACGGATTTTCAGGTAGTACAAAAACTATAGATGGTCAGTATAATTGAGGAGGCTGGAGGTGATTTCAAAATGGAACTGGGTCTGGTGTGGTCAGTTTCTAGAAAAATGGCAGACTAAAATAGTGTTGATATCTTCCCACTGCAAGAATGTCAAATGAAATTAAAGTGAAACATGACCAGCATATACTCAATACATGGCAGAGTTTGTAAAAAAAAAAAAAGAACTTTCCTTAAGTAAAGCAGAGAAAAAGCAGTAAGGGCCAGTAACAGCTCAAGTATTGGATTTTAATCTACTTACAGAAAAAGGAGACAATGCCATGGGCTTTGGGGAATAAGAATTGAAATGTACTAATATAAAACTAGGACCTACCTGCTACAACCCAAGGAATAATTTTTGCACCATATTTATATGAATGAAATGTATAACATAAATAAGCAAGACACAATTTCAAAGTAAAGTAATCTAAAAGATATGTATTGGTACATACTACCCAAAAGTAATCTGCTGTAACTTCCTTAATATCACCAGAAAACTTTGTAAGAAAAATAAATTATTAGATTAAGGAAGGTCATTGTATATACTTCTAAAACATTCAAGTCATAAGGAGTACAATCCTGAACAACATAGCCTCAAAATTTATTACTCAAAAATTGACAGAAATAAAAGGAAAAACAGACAAATCCAAAATTAAAGTTGGAGATATTAAACTTGATTCTCTGAGAAATTGTAAGTCATCAGACTGAAAATAAATAGTAAATATATAGATGATTTATATTGAGCAGCTTATGAATTGATATAAATAACTAAAGTTTATAGTGCTTCTATGAATTTTAATTGGAAGGCCCATCTAGTACTGAGAGTTATTGGTAAAATAAAAGTTCTGTAAGTAGTTTGAAGGTAAACCAACATATTTATTATTCACAGATATTATACTTATTGGTGTAGAATATTCAACAGATAAAATATAAGCAAACGATAGTAAGTAATAGGAGATTTTAGCATAATAAAACTAAAAACTTTAGTATAAGAAATATTGGTGGTGTTTATATGTACTGGTGATGATTAGTGCTTTAATTTCTAAAAGGGTAACAATCTGTAATTGATTCTATAAAGTACCTATAAATAAATCTAATAAATGTTTAAGAAATTTATTTAAAAAACAATTTTGAGAAATTATTGAAGAACATAAAATAGTACTAAAACCACCAGAGAGGTATACAAGGTTCATTCATGGAAATTTTTAATATTATAAAATGGAGAATCTCCCATAAATTAATGTAGTAACATACAAATTCCATCACAAGTCCAAAACATTATTTTAATGGAATCTGACAAGGTGATCATAGAATTTACTTGAAAAGGGAAAGGACAAAATACAGCCAAGATTATTTTGAAAAACTAAAATAAAAATAATGTCGGGGGCTTAATCCACAAAGACTTATTCCAAAGCAATAGCTGTTAAAAGAAATTGGTAGACAATGAGATAATAGAACAGAATTAAGAGTGCTAAAGCATAACCACATATAGAATGGGAACTTGCTATGTGACAAAGAAGGCATTACATGTCAGCAGAGAAATGTCAATCAGTAGGGAAATGATAGATTAATTCGGTAATTGAGTTGTAAAAATTGACTTTCCTAATTGAAAAATTTAATCCCATCATGATGGATTAAAATTTAGAGGGGAAAAAAAGGAAAAGAAACCTTTCTTTAAGAGAAAACCTAGGAGAACATTCTTTTTTTTTTTTTAATGATATCCATGCTCAGTAATATTTTAAATGAAAAACTTAAAAATCTTGCATTGCAAAAGAACAGATTAATATTTTTGTCTTCATTGCAGTAATAAAATATTCCCACATGACTGTCCAGTGTATTGATGTGATATTAGTATCTAGAATACATGAAAGTATTCACAAAGCCTTAAGAAAGGTGTTTGTTAAGTGAGTAAAGGATTTAAATGGGCAATTCAGGGAAGACAACTATCTGCAAATAGGAAAAAATAAAAAACCACTCAGCTTCACTAGTATTAAGGGAGATTCAAATCAAATGAAATTTAAAATTTCTTACCTACCAGATGAACATACGATAAACATGTTTGCAGGAAATATTAAGAATATAAATTATTATAAGCTGCAAATGGAATTAAAATTTGTTACTACCATTTTGGAGAATAATTGGATAAAATGCAGAAAAGTCAAAACTGCCTATGCTTTATATGTATACATGTATGTATACATTCTACTCCCTGGTATCTTACCTCAGAAAATATTTATTTGAGATGATACTCAAAGAGATTCTTACAAACAGATTTATTGTAACAGTATGTAATAATGAAAAAAATATGTGACTTTATCAGTCTTCTAAAGGAAAAGTATCTAGCATTTTTTTTTGTTTTTTCTTCTAGCATTATTATATGTAAGTGACCTAGATCAACTTGTATCAATGTGAATAAACCTGAAAAACATAATTTTTAGTAAAATAAGTTAAAGTTTACATAAATTTTAAACCAAATGAAATAATGCTATATATTGTTTAATAAAATATATATGTAAACTATAAAAATATGCTGGATGAAATATATAGAGAGACATATCAACTTCAGAATAGTGATTACCTTCAGAAAATGGAGAAACAGAAATGAAAGGGATGGGTAGCTGGGCTTGCATATTTTTCCCATTAAAATAAAGGGAACTTTTAGTTTGGACCTTAGAATTCTTTTTTTTTTTTTAATCTACCATGAATAGTTCAACAATGACAGAGTTTGCTTTTGTTTCCCCTATCCTGAAGAATGGTCCTCAGAAAGACCAGTAAGCATAGACACAACTGGTGTTCTTAAGAGAGCTACATTGCAAAGTGATGGACCATTGTCTTCTTCACCTGAAGCAAGGATCTTTCCAAAGTTTCTGTGCCAAGAGATCATATCCAGGAGCCATTTTAATACCTTGGCAGCAGACTCACCATTATTAACACACATCACATCCACTCAGTCTTGAACAGATTGTTAGAAATGTATTTTTCTGACAGAATATCTGTCTTGTGTTCTTTGTTTTGGGGTTCTCCTTATACTTTCTGGAGAAAAACAAGGTTAAATATTACATATGGCATCTCTTCCAGTATTTGAAGCTACTTCTTGTAGGGTTTTCCCCCATCTACTTTTCAATAGACTCATACCCCTATTTTCAGGTCCCTCATTACCTACTGCCCTTCGTTATGAGCACTTTCTAGAAGAGGAGGAGAAGTACTATGCAGAGGGATGTATAACACTAACCTTTATAATTCAGACCCTCACCACACTTGACTATCTAAAACATCTCTGGCACAATGAGTTGGTATTTTCACTTTGATACTTTTTCATCTATCTTGTTATTACAAAATGACTTAGCAGTGGGTGGTTATGGGAGATGCTTTAGCCATTGCAATCCTATTGTGCATACAAACAGCCTACATCCCTCCATACGTATTTATATAGGCAGGAGACTTGGGTGGTTTTTTTTTTTTCATATCATGAATAATTTTAACACTACAGACGTTTGACTTTGAATCAACAACCAGTTTCAGATGAATGTAATTGCAGCCAAAGAAAGTTTCTAACTAAAATTAGTTACTTTTCATATTTAACAAACTACTGCCTGCTACATTTCCTGTGATCTCGCTTTCATCTTCCTCTCATATGGTCACATGTAACAATGACTCCTTCACTTCCATGTCTATTTTCTTCTTGGCTTCTCTAAGTATAAAACTTGCTGTTTCTCCTGCCAAATGACTTTGCAAGGCTGTGCCTAGAAGATGCCAACCCAACTCATGCTCACACTCTTTCCCATATTCTCCTCAGATTTCAATGATTGTGAGTCCCTTTGCCCTTTCCATGTATCCAAGAAGTAGAATGTAAACTTCACATAAAAACAAACAAAAACACTGTCAAAAACAATTTACACAAGACCTCTGGGTACAGCCTCAGGCAGATAATGTGTGTTTTCAAAAGTTTTATCTCATTTAATCTTTATAAAATCTTTTGTGGTAGATACAACTTCATATTTTACAGATAAAGAGCTTAAGAAACTTGTACATTGCTTACTAATATAAACCCTTAAATACAGTGATTTCAGTTGACTCTGGAAATTAGACCACTGTCTTAGTAAGCTTGGCAGCTATAATGAAATACCATAAACTGGATGGCTTAAGCAATATACATTTAATTGTCATAGTTCTGAAGGCTGGGAAGTCCAAAATGAAGGTGACAGCAGATTTGGTTCTGATGATGGCCTTCTTTCTGACTTGGAGGTGGCCACCTTCTCCTGTGTCCTCACATAGTGGAGAAAGGAAGCGAGGGTATCTCTTGTTATAAGGTTACTAACCTCATGAGGTGGGGGGAGGGCATCCACCTTCACAATCACATCAAAACCTAATTACTTTCCTAAGGAGCATTCCAGTACCATCACATTGGAGTGGAGTTAGAACTTTAGCACGTGCATTTGAAGGCACGGCATACTTGGTGTGCAGCGTACTAACCCTTAATAGAAACTACCCCAGGGGCACCTGGGTGGCTCGGTCAGTTAAGCATCCAACTTCGCTCAGGTCATAATTTCATGGTTTGTAGGTTTGAGCCCCACATCAGGCTTTGTGCTGACTGCTCAGAGCCTGGACCCACCTAAGGATTTTGTGTCTCCCTTCTCCTCTCTCTGCCCCTCCTCCACTCATGCTCTGTCTTTGTCTCAAATATAAATAAACATTAAAAAAATTTAATAAGAACTGCCCTAGTTTGCATGAATCAACTGTTATCAGACTGAAAATACAAAGAGTAAGCACTGGGCTAATTGAACAGATGTCATCCTGCTCTAAGCTTTCCGTGACTATGGCTCCTGAATGACAGAGACATGTTGGGGATTTTATTAAGGAAACTTTTCTTTCAGGCTCTCTAGTATTCCCTCCTCTATTTTATTATCCAGCTTAAGAACTTCTCAGCATCAAATGGCCTTTAGCCAACATTTTCCCTCCAAGTGTTTAATCAGTTTTTGGAGACTATGTGGTACTGAGTTCAAAATATGGGGTCTGCTCTCAAATTGCAGTTCTACCACATACTAGATCCATGACTTTGCACATTGCCTCATCAAGGGCCTTAATTTCCTCATCTGTTAACTGGAGATACTAATAGCATCTACTTTACATAGTTGCAGAGAAAATAAGATGTTAAAGCTCTTAGTTTAGTTTGAAATGAGAATTTATTCTGAATAGAGGCTATGCTTTGTTAACCGTAAGGTTCTTTCTACTGCAGTTTCTCATAGTTCTTACAAAGCTATAAATGCTTAACATTTGATAACATCTCATTTTATTTGCATGTTAAGCAGTAATCAAGTTTTCTATACAGTTGTGTACTATTGAAATGGATCTTTCATCTCTAGAAGGCGATGTTAATAATTATGGTACATTTATAGACTACGTGGAAATAACAATTAGAAATATCAAAATGCTCATCTGGCCCAATACTTTTGCCTTTTTACTTTCTCCTGTGTGCAAAGGGAAAATTTATTTTACAGAACTTGGCAGTGAATAAATAAACAAACTCAACAATATCCTGATATTTTCCAGACCTCAGTTTTCTCATCTGTCTTTGAAAGAGCTGAGTTAGAACCTTAGTAGAATATGCCTAAGGTTTCTCCTGCTTTAGATTTAAGCCTCTATAACTATGATTATGTTTCTCATTGAGATTAAAAAATAATAAACTTATTTTGTTGTAAACAAATTCTAGAAAACTTACATGATTAATTAGGCTTAATTTAAAAATGCTTTCAATTATGAGAACACTACATATCAACATAGGGATGCATTAAAGGAATGATCAGAGGAAATACCGAGCTCTAAATATCAATAAAAAACAAAAGAATAATAAAATAAAACTAGAGAAAGAACAGGTAAATCAAAAGAGAAAATAATAGAGGATGGGGTGCCTGGGTGGCTCAGTTGGTTAAGCGTCTGTTGATATTGGCTCAGGTCATGATTTGAGGTTATAAAGATTGAGCCTTGGGTCAGACTTCGTGCCGAGCATGGAGCCTGCTTGGGATCCTCTCTCTTTCTCTCTCTCTCTCTCTCTGTCTCTGTCTCTCTCTCTCTCTCTGTCTCTGTCTCTCTCTCTCTTTGTCCCTCCCCTGTGGGTGTACTCTCTTCCTCACTCTCAAAATATAAACATTAAAAAAAACCAAAGAATAATAAAGGAAATTTTTAAAGTGATTTCAAAAACAAATAAAAGTTGAGAAGTGTTTAACTTTACATTTGAGTTATTTTACATTGTAAATCATGATTTCTGGTGAATTAAATTTTTGTGCCAAGACCATGTCCTTGGATCCCTTTCACAGAAGCACGTGAGAAGGCTGATGTGGGGGAGTGAATGAATTTCCTGTTAGGCAATGTTCCTCATGAAGAGAGGAATCCCTGGGTGTGCTTACAGGGTTTGCAATGTGCCTGTTGTGCCAGGGTTGGTGGGGTTGCTGGGGAAGAGTATGAGAGTTCCATTACTGGGATGATGATGCTGTTAACACTATTCATGAGATCTTGGGATCTTGCTGCATTAATTCTCTCTTTTGCATCTCTATGTATAACTTCAACTATGTCATTTTTTTCTTAATTTATGTACCTGGTTAATTCTCATCTAAGATCTAAAAATAAAGAAAAATAATTTTTCTTATTCTCCTACCACCACAAGCTACTGTAATCTCTCTTTCTGCTCTTCCCATCAATATTCTCGCTTGCCCTGCAGCACTGGAATTTACTTCTGAAGAGACAACTATTTTCTTGCCATAATTTCATTCTTGGAACAATCCTCACACAAGAACTTCCTCCCTGTTGTATGTACTGAGAAAAGAACTTTTGCCTCCATTCTCTTACTCACCTTACCCCAACGAAGTAAAAGCAAGAAACCTAGATATCTGTTGAATAGAAGTAATGCATCAATACACTGATGCTCACTTTAGTCCCTCGCTTTGTGTGGGCAGGGGTAGAGTGAAGTGTGGGGATAGGCTCAATGTTTGCTCTACATATTCACTGTCTTCCCAAGATCTACAGAGCAAGAAATAGGCTAGGAGTATTCAGCCTGGTATTTCAGAATCTCCATGAAATGACCTTGAACTACATTAAAATGTAGCACACTGTGCTTTTTAAAGAATTTTATGTTTGACTAAACAAACTATTGTGCCCCAAAGACATCCAATGTTTTTCTTGTATTTTGCCTTTATTTAAGGTGTTTGTCCTTATAATGTTCCACTTCTAAAACTGATTTCCTAGACATAATCCCCCTGACTTCTAAACTACAGTAGTGTAAACTCTCATTTATATCAGAATTACCACTGTTACTCTGTATTGTAATTGCATAGCTATTTTGATCTCTCCCACAAGATTGCTCCCTATTTTTGTTTTTGTTTGCTTGTTTGTTGTAAGTTTCTTGAATATGGCGACTACAGTTTGTACACTTTTTATCCTCAAAAATGCTTCACTTACTGCCTTTTGTGCAGTAAAAATTCACAACTCACTACTTAATTGCTAACTGGGGCAATGAAACTTTAATGTATGAGAGTTCATGGGAGCCTGCAGTCATGGCAGACAGAGATGTGGGTCAGTAAATGCTCTGAGAATTGCTGTCTTTCTTTAGCCTAAGCAGTTTAAGTTTTGGTGAGCCCTCTCATTTTTTCCTGCCCAGACCTTCTGCTAACGTATAACCACATTGTATCAATCTCTGTATCCTCAGCCTGGAATATCCTCTACAGATGAAATGAGAACTGTTTTAAAAGAAAAAACAACTGAAGGACTTCGCCATGTTGTCATGTTAACCTATTTCTCACATTCAGGGATGAAACAGGGCTGGTCAGAAAAAGAGTTCTGCTAGTGTAGTTTCCTGCCATCCCTACTCTCCACTTCCTCTCAGTATTTTCTCTCCCATTGCCCTGGTGCTTTGATTCCATATATTGACCCTTGTTTTCCAGTGTCTCTCATTGTAGTGACTGTCTAGGACCACGCTTTGCAGGGATTCTCGTCCTCTCTGAAACCTCGTTTGTTTTCAGCTCTTTAAATCATTCTTGTCTAGAGAACATTTTCATTTCAAGATAAGATGCTTTGTTTATCCTACAGAATCTTTTTCTCATGCCACATTTACAGAAATAGTACAGAAGATTAATAAAAGGAAAAATAAATCTAAAACACTAAAATTCATATAATAATCTTAGAGGAGTGGAAACCACATAAGATCTTTAAAAGGAAAGAAGCAGAGCATAAAACTAAAGGGGAAACCACAGCCCTTGGCCAGCAGGGGAAGAACCTAGATAGGAGACATGAAGTGAGCTATTTCCTGAGTGGTGGAGCTTGGAGCAAGATAGGGACCAGCACAGCAAGCAGTGTAGGTGCCAGAGTGATGGTAGTTAGATACAGTGGTCACTGATCACTCATACTGTCCTAGTACTTTGAGTAGTAACTGGGCTGATTGCTGAAAGCAGTATGCAGTCTAGGATCTTTGATGACAGAATAGCTCTCCAGGTGCTGGTGATGTGTTGTGGGAAATTAAAGGACATCCAAAACATTAATGTTGAGTTTAGTCTTTTCTTTCTCTTTCTGATTCTCTCTGATTACATTACGGAATGCAAGCAAAGGGGCACCTCTGAACCATTTCTCCAAGAAGGCAACCTGATCCAAAGATGTAAGCCAATAGATGTACAAGGTTTCTTAACTACAAAAGTGGTGAAACCACTCTGGAAAACCAAAACTCACTATAGTTCATGGAAAAAAGCAAACTGCCACAAATGAAATAGGTTATAGCCAAGGAAAAGTAAATGAATACTAGACACAATATTCTGGCAGACCTTGGGGATAATATTTCATATAATAAATGGGATTAAGAAAATAGAACTAATTAGAGAGCTGGTATGAAAAAAGTACAGTTGACAAAAACCAAACCAATAAAAATTAAGTAATTGGTAGATGACATGTTATAAAAAATGAGAATAGCACACAAAAAATTAGTAATATGGAAGGTTTTGATGAGTAATGTTTTTAAGAAAGTTTTACATAAGTGTAAAGAAATAGAAAGTCTATAAATAAGAGCATCAAGAGCTATCAAGGAGCCATTACCATTAGGCTAGGCATATGGGCCATTACTCACATTTGGAAAAAACAAAAATCTACAATAGCCATACATGTTATATATCATATATAATAATATAGAGGGAGATTATTATTAAATATATTTATGTAGATTGTATATTTTATAATATACTTAATTAACATGGTAGCAAAATATCACTAGAACAAGAATCCAAGAAAGAAAATTAACCAGGTATTTGGACCACTATTTTCCACTAGAGAAAATACTTGCCAGTTTTAGGAGAAGCAGCAGAGTCTGAGAAGTGCTTTTGACATTCATGGGAGGCTACACAATCAAAACATTAACAGTTGGCATGGAAAGCTCATCATGGGTAGAATTCCTGGTAAAATCCCAATACATTAAATTATTCATAAACCAGATCTCAAGAAAATCTGAGGGACTGAAATCATACACAATATGCTCTCTGTCATAATAAAATTAGTCTGGAAATCAACATCAAAAGAGACAAGTAGATATATTTAGAAATTAAGATATATTTGCAAATGGCATATCACATAAAGGGTTAGTTTCCAAAATCAATACAAAAACTTACCAAATTCAACACCCAAAAACCAAATAATCCAGTGAAAAAATGGGCAGAAGACATGAACAAACACTTTTTTCAAAGAAGACATCCATATGGCTAACAGACACATGAAAAGATGCTCATCACTCATCATCAGGGAAATACAAATCACAGCCACAATGAGTTACCCCCTTACACTGGTCCAAATGACTAAAATTAACAACTCAGGCAACAACAGATGTTGGTGAGGATGTGGAGAAAGGGGAACCCTCTGCACTGTTGGTGGGAATGCAAGCTGGTGCAACCACTCTGGAAAATAGTATGGAGGTTCCTCAAAAAGTTAAAAATAGAACTGCCCTACAACCCATTAATTACACTACTAGATATGTATCCAAAGGATACAAAACTTCTGATTCGAAGGAGCACATGCACCCCAATATTTATGGTAGCACCATCAACAATAGCCAAAGTATGGAAAGAGCCAAAAGGTTCATCAACTGATGATTGGATAAAGAAGATGTGGGTTATATATACAGTGGAATATTACTAGGTGATCAAAAATAATGAAATCTTGTCATTTGCTACAACATGGATGAAACTAGAGTGTATTATGCTAAGAGAAAAAAGTCAGAAAGACAAATATCATTTGATTTCAGTCATATGTGGAATTTAAGAAAGAAAACAGATGAATATAGGAGAAGGGAAAGGTAAAAAGAGGGAAAAAACAGAGAAGGAGGCAAACCATAGGAGACTCTTATATAGAGAGAAAAAGCTAAGAGTTCCTGGAGGGGTGTTGGGTGGTGGGATGGGCTAAATGGGTGATAGACATTAAGGAGGGCACTTGTTGGGTGAGCACTGGGTGTTATATGTAAGTGAGGAGTCACTAAATTCAATTTCTGCAACCATTATTACACTGTATGTTAAACT
>NC_043713.1:33012344-33118595 GCF_006229205.1 Suricata suricatta | reverse complement strand
AGAAGGAGGCAAACCATAGGAGACTCTTATATAGAGAGAAAAAGCTAAGAGTTCCTGGAGGGGTGTTGGGTGGTGGGATGGGCTAAATGGGTGATAGACATTAAGGAGGGCACTTGTTGGGTGAGCACTGGGTGTTATATGTAAGTGAGGAGTCACTAAATTCAATTTCTGCAACCATTATTACACTGTATGTTAAACTTGGATTGAAAGGAAAGAGAGACAGCAAGAGACAGAAAAAGAGAGAGTGAAAGGAAAAGAAAGAGAAAAAAATCTACATGAGGAGGAAAAAAAGAAATTAAGATATATACACTGAAGTGTCCACAAAATCAATGAGTAACTAAAAATAAATACCAGAAAACATTTTGAGCTAAATGATAATCAAATATGTATTGGAATTTGCAGGATACAGTTAAATCAGTGATCAAGGGAAATTTTATAGAGTCAGATGCATGTATTTTTTTAAGATTTTATCTCCCCCAGCTCTATTGAGATTTGATTGGTGTATAACATTATGCAAGTTTAGGGTGTACAATGTGTTGATTTTCCACACTTAAATTGATTACCACCATAAAGTGAGCTACTACCTCCATCACATAACATAAATTACCATTTTTTGTGGTGAAAACATCTAAAATCTACTTGCTTTGCAACTTGAAAGTCTATAATGCAATACTGTTAACTATAAAGTATTATAAATGATAATCATCATGTTGTACCTTACCTTCCCAAAAGATATTTGTCTTTTAACTGAAAGTTTTAACCTTTGATCACTATCTCCCCATTTTCCCAACCTTCCAGGCTCTGTGGTAGCTGCCATTTTATTATATGAGTTGTTTTTTTCAGATTCCACATATAAGGGATACCATACAGTATCTGTCTTTCTCTGTCTGACTTAATTTAGTGAATGTAGTGTCCTTGAGGTTCATCCATGTTGTTGCAAATGAAAGTATTTTCTCTTTCTCATGGCTGAATATGAACATTTTATGTTGTATGTATACATAAGTGTATGCATATGTGTGTGTGCATGCATGTGTATTTTTTTCCTACATCTTCTTTACCCATTAATATCTTGCAGACAGTTAGCTTTTTTCCATATGTTAGCTATTGTGAGTAATGTTGTAGTAAACATGAGAAAGCAGATATCTCTTCAGTGTTCTCGATTCATTTATTTTGGATATGTGTCCAAAAGTGGGATTATTGGATCATACAGTATTTCTATTTTTAAATTTTTGAGGAACATCCATACTAGAAGTGATAGCTAATACCCTTACAATTAGTGAAATTAAGCAATACTATTGTGTAAGCCAAAAAACAAAAAAACCCAATCAGATAAATTCTATAGTTTATTTATTGGATTTAAGAAATGAGTTTACAATATTGCTGGATGCAAGGCTAATATACAAAATATATTTTTATATACTAAGTAATATATAGTTAGATAATCAAATTAACAATAAGCATACCAGTTTTAATAACATTAAGACCTAGTAAATGATTAAAAATAAATTAACAAAATGTGCAAGTCTGCTACCCAGAAAACTGTAAGACATTAGTGAAAGAGATGATAAATGAATGTAGAGAATGCCTTTCTTTGTGTACCAGAAATTCTAAAGATTCTGAACATATCAAATGACTCCTAAATTCGTCTTAATCCTCAAGATAATTTCAATAAAAGTTTCATAGATTTTGAAGAGAAATTGAGAATTTGGTTGTAAAATATATATGGGAATCCAGAGTGTTAAGAAGCATGAGGATAGTCCTGGAAATAAAGGATGATTGGGAGGACTTATATTTATCTAACTATAATTCTAAAGTAATTAGGAGAGTGTGATTTGGTATAAGTATAAATACATAGCCTAATTAACCAAAAGGGAGAACGTAGAAAGTGTACCGTTCATTGAATACAGATATTCATTGAAGAACAGAAGTGGCACTACAGAGTTGTGCAGAATGGAAGGTCCTTTCCATAAAGAATACAGAGTCAGTTGGATATCTGTATGGAAACAAAATGCCAGCTTGACTGCTGTCTCATCCCATACATGACAGGGCTGTAAGATCTCTAAGTATTGAAGAAAAACACAATATAGATATATAAAAATATGTTTGTAACCTTGGGGTAGGGAAAGAAGCATAAGGATTTGAGGATAGGAAGTATTAATGAAAAGGTTTGCTTTTTGCCTACAGTGTCTTTATGAATGTTTACTTAAATATTAAATGGGTAGGATTCAGGTTGTACTGTGGGAAAAGATATTGGAAGTACATACAACTGAAAAAAATTATTGTGTGTGTGTGTGTGTGTGTGTGTGTGTGTGTGTGTGGAGTATTTGTGTATTTGTGAAGAGTCTTGAATACCTATTTTACAAAAGAGAATATTAAAATGGTAAGTGAATATATGATGCTCAAATTCCTTAGTAATAAAGGGAATGCAATGAAAAATTAATAAAGCAAAAGCAAGATATAATTAAATGCCCTTTCCAATGTCTAAAACTATATATATAATGGTGCTTTCTCTATTTATTTATATTTAGATTAACAGAAAGTAAAAATATTAAGGACACTGGTTTGGTTTTAATTTTGGTTTATCTATATTTACCTAGAATGGGAACAACTTTTGGGAGTTTGACATCACATGAAAATCTCTTGGTCTGTTTAGTTGCTGATATCATAGGCAATAACAAGAGATATTTCCCATTTTCTGGTGGGAAAGCTTTCTATTTTTCTTTAAATTTATATTCATTAAGTGAAATGGTTTTTCAAGAAGAGATTCTTTATATATTTATTTTGAGAGATACAGATACAGCATGAGGGAGGAAGGGAGGGGAGAGAGAGAGACAGAAAGAGAGAGAGAGAGAGAGAGAGAGAGAGAGAGAGAGAGAGAGAATGAATGAATTCCAAGCAAGTATGCACTGCCAGTGCTTGAACTCATGAAACCGAGATCATGACTTGAGCCAAAACCAAGAGTTGAATGCTTAACCAACTGAGCCACCCAGGGACCCCAAGAAGAGATATTCTATAGTCTAGATTCAATATAATACTAACATTTTACTTTTGATAGTTGTTTTTAAAAAATAATATGTTAAGAGCTGATGTGGTGGAATTTGCCATCACTACTAATCAGTTCTAAATGTTCTGAAATTCATGACACTGTGGTAATAATGGATAAAATAATCAATTAACTTAGACCTCTTAACCACTCAATCCATTTTTCCAATTAAAAAAAATGTTAGGGATGTCTGAGTGGCTCAGTTGGTTAAGCATCCAACTTCAGCTCAGATCATGGTCTCACGGTTTGTGGGTTTGAACCCTGCTTTGGGGTCTGTGCTAACAGGTCAGAGCCTGGAGCCTGCTTCAAATTCTGTGTCTCCCTCTCTCTCTCTACTCATCCCTTGCTTGTGTTCCATCTCTCTTTCTCTTTCTCTCTCTCATAAATAAACATTAAAGAAATTTAAAAAAAACCTTATAGCAAAATGAAGGTCATTCATATATTCTGATTTATTATACTATGTTCGGTAACTTGCGCCTCAATTTATTTTTTAAAGGGAATCATGTAATAAGATATAAGCCAGAAACAACATCTTTTTAGAAGGGAGTACAAAAGGATTGAAAATGGGAGGATAACAGAGAAGAAATATGTGAGTGGATAACAGGTGTATGCCTGTTGTATGGAGATACTCAGAGCTCATGTCTCCCACTTTTTTCTTATCCTTTCCTCCCAGAATATAGGTAAGTGGATATAGATGTCTGACCTGTTGTCTAAACATTTTATATAATTTATGTAATTCAATCATATATGCAAAAAATTACAAGAAGAATAGTGCAAACAGCAATTATTTGTCATGTCCCAAACATTTCTTAACTTGGAACATCAAAAAAAAATCTTAACTTTTATTTTGTCTATTACTTAAAAAGCAAGTAACTTATTCCTAAAATCTAGACAAGGGCTATCTTGGAACATGGTGACTGCAGTTCCAGAGAATTATGGTGAAGTAATATTAATTTTTTCAATCAGGATCCCTGTATCTTGTTAGTAATATCTCACCACATTAACATATTAGCAGTATCCTATTGCATTGTATTAATATTCATATCATATCAGAATTTATTGTTGCTTATACAGTGTTAAAGTCATATCGCATTAGTGACTTTCATATCAGATTAGCACAAGTGGATCCTAATAAGACTTTCATATTCAATTACTAAGGCAACAGTTTTGTCTTTCCAAGTCACTTCTAACTTGAGCCCATAGTACAAATTGATGAATGTGGTAATAAAGCAATCTTTCGGGCTGAAGATGGATGGCACCTGGGGCCGATGGGGCTATTAACATAGGGCTTGAAAAAAGGAGTCACAACTGGCAGGAAAAAAGTTCCACCTTTTGCCTACATGGCAGCACTTCTGAAGCGAAGATTTCATAAACTCAAGAAGCTATAAATAGGGGAGCCTGGTGGTTCAGTTGGTTGGGTGTCCTACTTTTGATTTCTACTCTGGTCATGATCCCAGGGTTATGGGATAGAGCCCCAGATAAAATGCTCTCTATCCCTCGGCCCCTCTTCCCTGCTAGTGTGCTTGTTCGTTCTCTCTCTCTCTCCTCTCTCTTTCTCTCTCTCTCTCTCTCTCTCTCTCTCTCTCTCTCTCTCTCTCTCTCTCTCTCTCTCTCTTCCTCTCAAGTGAAGAAGGAGAAGAAAAAGCAGCAGCTAGACATAAAACCCATACCTTGGTTATTGACACCCCACCCCCATTATTCTAATGATTCGGGCCACCAAAAAGAGAGAGAAAGCAAGGGTGGGAGGGAAAGAGAGAGAGAAGCATAAATGAAAACTGCTTATGAAATTGATAAGTAGCTTCTATTCTTTAGTATACTGTCTTAGAAATTACTTGAATTTAAAGGACGTTTAAGTGGCATTTGGATGGGTAGGTGAGAATATCTTGTTGGGATTTCAGAGAATCTTTAAATAGTGCTATGTAATTATTCAAATGATTAGATTAAATTTAATCTTGATACTTGTTGCAGGATATAGAAGACATAGAAGTGTGAGCATATTCATAAATTTACTTGATCACGTTGATGGCATGGACAATAGTTTTTAACCTTTTAATCCCAGCATCCCTGTCAGCACCTGCTACATCACACACATTCCATGAGTACTTTTTGGGAAATGGGAAAATCAGTTAGAGTTCATGTGTGTGCTGTAAGCCAGAACCAGAGGACAACACAGTCAGGATTATCACTTGGTAGAGAAGGCCAGTGTTCCTCCGTCAGCTAAGAAAACTTCTACAGACACACACACAGATGTGTGCGTACATATGTGTGATATATTCATATAGATATGTATGTATGTAGATAGATGGATGGATAGATAGATAATTGTTTTATAGTTCTCTTCTTACAGTCATTTGACCTCTAATGTATTGGACAGATTTCCTAACATTTCTCCCACATTACCTCTTTTTAAAGCACTGCTAGTCTTCTTTCTTGGCATCCAAACCCCCTCTCTCCTTAGGTTCTTCTCTAAGTATATTAATGTATTTAAATTCTTTCTAGTTTAAGGGGAAACACAAAACAAAACAATCCCTTCACTCAGTACTTCCCTTTGATTATCATCTTCCTATTTCTTTCAATCCATGTGTTTAAATATCTAGATATTTATGGTTTCAATGTCATTGCTCATCAGCCTACTGGAGTCTGATTTGTATCCCAAACACTTTATTAAATATTTGCTCTTGTGATCAACAGTTTCTCCCAAAGTGCTAAAGCAGAGGGACATTTTTCAGTCTGTAAGTTCTGACCTTTTGGTCCATTTTGACACTTGTTCAAACGCAACCTCCTTGTTTGATCTTTGGTCTCTTAGATTTTGTGGCATCACTTTATGCTGGCCTCATGCCTCTTTATGTTTTCATTCTGATTTAGGGTCACGTTCCAAGTTCTCTTCTCTGCACAGCCAACCTAACTGTCTGGATACCATTCCTTTAGTTCAATGGTATCAAACTTTAGTGTGCATGAAAATTACCTGGAGAATTTGTTAACCCCCAGATTGCTGGAGTCCATCCTGGCAATTTGTAGTAGTATCCTAAAAGCCATTCTTGTTTACATTTTCCCTAACACTGTACCTTCTTTTATTCATTCATCAACAAGTCCTTTTGGTTTTAGCTTATTACTAAGGAAGTTTCTTCTCTCCTAGTCTCTTAGACTACGGTTTACCTGGATTAGGCAATAAAGTCCTAATATAATGTCATTTTACATCTAAGAAGATGGTGCTTAAAATTCTTGCTTATATATTTTTTTTAATTCTCAAATGTTTTGACAATCTATTTTTTTCTAAATTTGTTCTCAATCTGTTTAAAAGAAAATACCAAAGAATAGCTAAATTAATATGATAGCTCTCACAAAGAAGAAGTTATGTGATTTTCCAGGACCACAAAGAATTTAGCTAGGTTGCCTACTTCTAGGAATTACTCTTGGTTTCATAGAGAGGATGAAAGTAGTAATATGATACAGAGAATAACACTATAATTTTAGTATGTAATTATTATTTTCTTGATGAATTTATATGCTAGATAGTTTATATACATAGAGGTAGATCCACATTTTCTGAAACTTACACAAATTGGGAAGCCTGCTTTGAGAAGTAGATAGAACATTACAGATAGACAATTTCTAGAGCTTCTCCTAGGGTCATGGGGAAAATGAGGAACCCTGTGTCGGGCTCTGTGCTGACAGCTCAGAGCCTGGAACCTGTTTCAGATTCCGTGTCTCCTTCTCTCCCTGCCCCTTCCCCACTCAGTCTCTCTCTCTCAAAAATAAATAAACATTAAAAAAATTTTTTTAAAGTATTGTCAAAGCCTTCAAGTCATTAAAGGACCCAAAGTAGGGGTTCATTTTAACCTTAATAAGTAAATCTGTTTGCCTATTCAGTTGTGAAATTCATGAATCCATTTGATCGAGCAACGTTTTTATAACTCATGTGTCTCTTTTCCTAGCTGTTGTTATGAGGACTTCTGGAGTGTGTTTCCCACCTGCTGGGCAATTTTTCTTTGGTAGAAAAGTGGGGAAAAAAATAAAAGCGTCTGGGATGGAGGGTAATCATTTCACCAGTATGATAGCAGAAACCCCTCCGAGGCTTCCCTTACTTTCTGCCTTAATAACTGGCTCCCTCTCCTTCTTACGCAGACCTGACCCTTTTCCTTTTGGTGAGGTGGTGGATTGGTGATCTTGTCTCTCCAGTGCAAAACACAATGGAGATTTAGAGACTTTGTCTTTAGGGGCTGACAAAGATACTAGAATCTGTTGATAACATTATCTTCTTCGTTCTTAATTTTTTGCAGAACATTTTCTGAAAATTGATCTCCTTTATCTTAGAGTGAGAGATCTTAGCTTCGACCTAGTTGCCCTTTAAATATAAATAAGAGTTGTTGTTGAATGCTACCTGTCTTATATTTGGTCTCCTTGCCTGCGTAATATTTTGTGGTGCTGTTCTTGAAAGACAGCTTTCCTCTCTCATCCTCAGTGAATAATACCCTTTGCAGCCTATGAGAGTTTAGACACATAGTTTCTTTTTTATTTTTTCATCTTTCTGGTTAGATTGAACTTATAGAGGTTATCAGAATTACAATTGGATTTAGTTCAATTGGTTAGAATTGCGTTATTTGAAATATTAAATGTTGTTTTAAAAAAATAGAAGTTTATATTATAGTTTCACTACCCTGTAGTATTTAATCAAGGATTCCTCTTGTCAATCAATCAGTATATTTGCATTTATGTTACACTATTCAGGCAAGGGTGTGTGATCATGTAACACACACACACACAGATTCTCTGCTTCTGCCACTTCCTATCCTATTACTGAGCCTAAAATGGTAAAAATGCCAGAGCAGAGCTGGAAATGGACAAACACTCATGTGTCTACTTTAAAAATTAGCAATATCAAAAATACTGAAAGACATTTATTGAATGTGAACTAGGATTAGCACCAAGGACCTTCATTATGAACATTTACTTGTGCATTATGATGTTTTGAAGCTACTTTTTAGCCTTTGATTTTTTTTAATGTTTTATTTATTTTTGAGAGAGAGAGAGAGAGAGAGAGAGAGAGAGAGACAGCGTGAGCAGGGGAGGGTCAGAGAGAGAGGGAGACACGGAATCCTAAGACAGGCTCCAGACTCTGAGCTAGCTGTCAGCACAGAGCTCGACACAGGGCTCAAACCCATGAACCACGAGATCATGATCTGAGCTGAAGCCAGACGCTCAACTGACTGAACCAGGAAGGCACCCTGCTTTTTAACCTTTGAATTGCATAGCTGTTTAACCAGTTAAAGAGTGTTGATTGGTGAGCTTACTGTTTAGGCAGGTTCAAAGTTCTCTTTTCAAAATGGACCAGACAAGCATGTATGACATAGTAATCATCTGCTATGGACTGAATTATGCACCTCCCCTCCACAGTTTATATGTTGAAGCCATAAACTTTTCATGTGACTACTGGAGATAGGGTGTTTAAGGAGTGATGAAGGTTAGGTGAGGTCATAAGGATAGAGCCTGGATCTGGATTTTCCTTATAGGAAAAATAAGCGATACCAAAGCTCTCACTCTTTGTATTTCCCTCCAGGAAATAGCAAGAAGACAGTCACCTGCAACCCCAGTAGGATTACTCGCACCAGAGCCTGACCTGCTGGCATCCTGATCTCAGTCCTCTAGCTTCCAGAACTGTAAGAAAATTATTTTTTTGTTCTTTAAGGCATCCAGTCTATAGTATTTTGTTACGGCAACCTGAACCAATTAGCATGCCATTGATAATAGAAAAAAATGTTTAATATTTCCCAAGTACCAGGAAGACATGATCAAAAAAGTAGAACTGAATGTGTCCCAAACAGTCTAGAATCTCAAAGATAATTGGCATGTTACCTCAGTGTTAAGAGATGTATAGAATTTGGATAGGCGGACATAAAATCCTTGGGGGAACAAAAAAGATGAAAAAGTAAAAGGTTTATTGGATAACATTTATAAAATTGATCTGTTCAGACAAAAATGTTTGGAGACATAAGATAATGACATAAGTCCTATGTCTGCTGAATGACTAACCAGAAGCTAGTACTCTCCACTTGACATCTTAGTGATTAAAAAGAAACTGGAGAAAGAAAAGAAGAGGCTATTATGGACCCCGGGACTGCACTCCGAGGTAGGCAGCCTATACCTGGCCAACTACATTAAATTGTTCTTACCTCCCTGGAGTTGTGGCAGTAAACCATGTGAGATTTTGCCCAAGCTTTGCAGGAGAACTTCGATGCAATGCCTCCTACAGGAGGTGCAAGGAAGGGGATTGACATAGATGCTACCGTGGGAAAAACTCCCTGTTGCCTCCAGACACTGTTATAGGAATTGGAGACACCTGGTTTGATGTTTGCTCTCTTCTTTTGTCCTCTGTTTTATGCACTGAGACTTGTCTGGCAGTGGAGAGGGCAGATGTGAGGCATGGCACATATGTCCCCTTGTTCTCACGCAGGAAAGCGGTTTTAATCTCACTAGAACATGTAGGTGCAGAATGTAATAATGGAAAGAACATTGGGTTTGAAGCCAGAAGAACCGGTGTGCAAATGTTAGATTAGCTACATAGCAGCTTTCCTATCTTGGGTTTGTTTGTTAACCTCTCTGAAAGCACTTCTTCTGATTTGCAAAGGTATCTTGTTGGGTTATCTTCATAACATGAGCTTAGATATAAATTAACAAATTATAATAATAATTACATGATAGATATTTCACAAATGTAAGAGATTTTTAAAAATCCCTCTGTGTCTCTTTTCCATTTTGACATATGTGGTGGTGATGGACCTCCATTTTGTGGGGTGCACTGGGTTTATTTTGGAGTGTCTTTCCCAAAAAAGATAACTCACCCAAAGCATCCTCCCAATGGTTAAGTAAATTTTGTTGTAAATGTGAACTGATTTACGTAGAACTCCTGGCTGGCTCAGTTGGTGGAGCATGTGAGTTCAAGCCCTACATTGTTGTGAGTTGTGAGTTGTCTCAGAGTTGTGAGTCCAAGCCCCACGATGGGTGTAGAGATTATTTTAAAAATATATTAAAATATAACATGAAATTTTTTCAGATATTAAGATGAAAATATATATTATTAATAATGAATATAATATGTATCTAATATTTTGAAAAACATAAATTCACTCACATGTCAAGTACTATCATCTAAATATTTTAATATCATGGTTTCTTCTGAGAAGATAAATGTTAAAATCAAGAGTTACTATTAACATCCATTTTTAAAAGTGTCGGCGATCCCTCGTAGTCCCACTGTCTTTTTATGAAAGGCATCTCCATAAGGTACCAGGTTCCCAGGCCTAGGCTTCCCGCTTTGTGACTATTCCCCCATGTCCCACTTTGTAAATGTTCATTTGCTTGTAATGGCAGTTTATGTCACTGTGCACTATACGGATGGCCTAATTCAAGGCCAGTCATCCAGTGGAGATGTCTTCACTTCGAGGAAAGTTGGTTAATGTTTGGAACCAGGATGTTTTATTGTACTATATCATCAAAGTGTATTTTCTACAATGTCTTTTTACTGACTGCACCTAAAAACATTTCATTATGTTCAATCATTTGCACTCATTCTCATTAGAAGGCTATCATTTCCCCTGTAGTTATACCTGTCCCCGTGCCAGTGATGCTTCGGGTTTCTTACACTGCAATAAGAGACCCGTCGGTTTCAAAATGAAAATCCTTATTACACATGAGATATCTAGTGGTTTAAATAAATGAAATGTGCCATCCTTCATGGAAAGAGATAGTGCCCCTGGTCAGGGCCTAAAGGAGGTGGAGGTGCGGGGGCAACACGTAAGATTTCAGGAGCTCCCGGAGGTCTCTCCTGTGTTTATCCCACACGACTGCCTGACTGCCTCCAACTCAACCTACATCTTTGTCTTTGGGAAAGTCGATTCTTGGCGGTTCTTAAAAGTATCTCACTGGCTTTCATTTGATTCATTCATTCATTCATTCATTCACTCATTCTTTTATATTTATAAAAGCCTTGGAGCAACAGTCATGTTTTATAGTTTCTGTTTAGTTATGCAAATTAAAAAATGAATTACTCAGTGTTGTTAATATTAAAGAGTATTATGCAGACTGGGAATACAGTATACAAACAATAGAAGGTTTTGGAACCTTCAAAGCCATACAAACAAAGTGCTGTGGGGCATGAAAATGCCAGAGACGGCACCGAAAAAGTAACAGATGCACTTGAGAAGGTTAGCAAAGCTGGCCATCTTGACAGGAAAAGCACCGAAGATAGTCATATGGGCAGCATGTGGAATGGAGGTGTGAGAGATCCTGACATGTTCAAGTAAGAGTAAATAGGTATAAATAGATTTGGGAGCTCTGTGGAATGAGAATTTAAAGGCTGTGTGGTAAGTCTGTGTGCAGTGGGATCAAAGGTGGGGTGAAGCTCTGGGATGGGGAATGAGTCAGAGTTGGGTTAAAGTTTACATCTCGGCTGTTGTGAGGTAATGATAACAATAAATGTTGATGTATTTTTGGAGCAAGGATATTTTATAAATATCAAAGTTTTCTGCATCAAAATGGCATCATTGAAATGACTGTCTTGATATGTAATGTATCTACTGCATACATCCTAAGCCTTTATTTTCCCTCCTTCCTTTTATCAAGCTATAGAAGACATCAAGTTAATTGTCCCCATCAAAACTGATGACATGGTATTACTGTCATCAACTCAAAATCATCTGGAAGAATGATTCTTTATAATATCAATTTCCTGTCCTAAATGAATAGCTTGAGATTAAATACTAAAAATCCCAAATCAACCTTTCTGTTAAATTTCCTTTAAAATATATTATTACGCTTATGTCTAAAATCTACAAGGCATAGAATAGTTTATTCATTTAATTACTGAGGGATAAAGTTTGCATGAAATTTACCAAGGAGGCACTAAGAAACTATTTCTTATAAAAATACAGATTTTATGGGTACATGCTTGAGATTATTCTAGGACCAAATTGGCTTACCTTGAAAATTTTTTTTATTCTAAAATTCTTGTGATCACTTACTATTGCTTTTATTTTATTTTAGGGTCTGTGTCATAATTTTATTTGTGATTTTTTTTTTTTTCTGTATTGAATTCATCACAGTAGTATCTTATGAGGAAATCACAATTGTTTCTCTAGATTCTTCCTAGATTCTTGAGAGGTGCATTGATCATCTTCTTTTGTTTTCAAATTTTCCATCCAATGGAATATTACTCTTTGCCTTTCCTGCTTTCCTACTAGTAGTGCAGAGATAAATTATTATGCTTTTCCAGAAGTTTTGCAAATTCTCATTGTACATATTTCAGAATTCCAATTTTACACAGTGTGTCTTTTTGTTCTTTTTCATTTGTTGCATTTCACCTGGGCTTCCTTAGATGTTTATTTTTATTTTGTTGTTCTTAAACTTAATACTTATTTTGTCATGTGTTTTACAGGCTGCCTAAAATTTATTTGGTAATGAGATGCGATGAAAACTAACACAGGGAATGCTATTCCTCACATGACGCTAAGCATAAGCAAATAAGACACTATCCCTTTCCATTTTACAGATGAGGCGTTGAGGCTGAGTGAGATAACATGAGTGGAGATGCTGTCTAACCAGAATTGAAGTTGGGTGCTAGCGGGTAACAGATGGGCATGTGCTTATCAGCTGCTAATTTGTCCACAAAGCCCTTTGTTCTATACATGAGTAGTGCTGCATAATTTAATAAGTTGTATCAATAATGATGACAGACAGGAGAAGAAAATTATAACCAATCATGAAAAAACTGCTACCTGTGTTAAGCAAAATCAGGACAGAAAATCTGGCTTGCCATCGAGCAGAGAATGATGGGAGTTTATCAATTAAAGGCTGTTTCTCTAGAGACTGGAGGTTGCGTCTCCTTCCACATTGCTAATGAAGTATAATTCATTTTACCTCGCCCCCACCTTTAGAAATCAAAGTTCAAGCGTCCGTATCAGACGCATTTGAAAGGCGAGGTCTTCTCTCCCCTTGCAATACTGTGTCTCCTCTTCTGGGAGCATTCTCCTGTTTTATTAATTATTGTGCTTCAATGACATTATTATTCATGGACTAGCATCTCAAAATACTTGAGTTACCACTGGGTCTGGAACTAATACTAATAAGTACAAGGCTGAGTACTGGGTGAAGTTTTTTGTTTTTCTTTTCTGCACGCAAAGAAAGAGGATACTTTTATTTTTAATTAGTTGACTTGAGCTTCTACATAGAATATAGCCTGTTGACGCATTAGGGGGGCAGATTCATGGAGAAATGCACCTCTAGGGTGTACTTCTAAGAAATGGAAAAAAATGATGTCACATTTCAACAGACCACTGAAAGAGGCATAAAAATAAAGACTTGTTTAATTTGTTATGGTTTTAATACAACTTACAATAATATTTATTTTGGAGGGCAGAGAGCCTTTGTTCACTGGTATGGAGTCAGTGATTGCAAGCATGGTGCTATGTTGGTAAAAGGGATGTTGGTATTTGAGGTAAGCTTATAATATAATGAGATTGATTATTTTAAGCAAACATAGTAGAATATATTCATTCAAGGAAGACAAGTCCTTTTCAAAGTAGCCAACATGAAAATCTACTGTATCAGTTAAGAGTATATTCCCAGTTTTCAGCTATTAGTCACAAACAAACAAAAACTACCAGTATTATCAAGAAACAGATTTATATTTTATTCATAACAGAAAATCTGCTGGCATTTGGTCACCTATTTTGTGATAATAAAGAACAAAGTCACTTTCTATTTTTCTTGCTCTGCTATCCAGATCACAGTTACTTTTGACCATTACTGTTTGGACCAAGGCCATATAATGGCTGACTCACCTTCCATATAACTTTATGTTTAAAGCAGAGGAAGGGGAAAAGAGGTGGGGCCAGGAAGCTTTCTCTTGCTTCTTTTCTTCTAGTAAAGAAATGTAAAAATCTTCAGACGTTTATTCTTTTATGTTCTTACCAAGAATTGGGTCTCATGTCTCTTCTAGCTACAAAGAGGTTGTAAGACCAGGTATATGACTTTATATTTTCTACTGTAGTAGATGAGAAAAGGGAAAAGGCACTGAGATTGGAAATGGTGATGACCAAAGAAATATATCTACCATAAGCATAGAGTTATTTTAGCAAGGTTTCATTTTTTAAAGTTTTTCTTTGTTAACTGACTTTATTTTCAAATGTAGGTTTTCCGTGTAGCAAACATCATGTCTGTCTTTGATCAGCATTGTTGAGCAGCTAGCATAATGCCTCTGAATACATTTGTTGAATGTATGAATTTATGAGCTAATAAATTAACCAACACAGTTTCTCCACTGGGTACTGATAGGTGTATTGTATGTGACTTTCAATCAAAGAGAGGTGAATGATGAGCATGTAAGAAAACTGGCAGGGATGCCTGGGTGACTCAGGGGATTAAACATTTAACTCTTGATTTTGGCTCAGGTCATGATGCCAGGGTTGTGAGTTCAGGCCTGGAATTGGACTCTGCACTGAGTATGGAGTCTGCTCTGGATTCTCTCTCTCCCTCTCTCTCTGCTCCTCCCCCTACCCCAAAAAAGCAAACTTTTTTTTTTTAAAAAACCTGGCAGCTGAAAATGTTAAGCTGAGGGAACACTCTTTAGTGGATAAGGTGGTAGAAAGTATCATGAAAGAAGGTCAGAGATGGACTGAATAAACCTGCAAGCTAATTGATGCCCTCCCTGTGTCCCCACAAGTGAGGGACACACTTCTCACAGGTACCAGGGCGAGGAGCTAGATTTGGGGGCCTGATCCTGTATCCCATTGATCTTCCCCTGATCACTTCTGTCATTGCTTCCTAAAAGCCTCTTCGTACCGTTGTGTCTCTAGGTCTGAATACTGGCAGTTCCAGATGAGGGGAAAGTTTCCTATAAAACTTTAATTAGTTTTTCATTAATTCCTTTTTTTTAATAAAGATTTTTTTTTGTTCTTTTCACCCAGTACTTATAAGCTACATGTCAATCTCCAAAACAATACCTCCATCACTGAAATTGCTTGAGCTGCCTGTGATTTTATTGAAACTCCTGGCTTTGAGGAGTTCTCAGTGAGTGATTTAATTTTTGAGAAGCTGAGGTACTGGGGTTGCCTTTGTATTTTACGTCTGGGAAGCATCCTGGCTGGAGGCCCTTATACCTGTGGCCTAATTGAACATACGCAGAATGATGGGGAAAGACACTGATGTGTATGCAAGGAGCTTGACTAAAATTCTCCTGAAACAGTCATTCTGCAATGAGCAATTAAAAAACTAGGTGGACCGATTCACCTCTGTCCCTGGATTTGTAGTTATTTTCTGCCCTTCAACTTGCACGTCCTCTGACCTCATGTTATCCCCCACCTCACCCTGCACCTCCCCTATCTTCTCAGGTTCACCAGTGTTTCCTCTCCCCATTGTCCAAACAAATTATTTAAATTACTGTTGCATGTTATACATTTAGAGCTGTCATAATCGTTATTGGGGTTAATCAGTTGAGTCATACTATGAATAGGACAACTATGATTGCTTCCCTTTAATCGAGTTAGAATAAACTGGGATTCTATGAGGTTAAATGGGATCAAGCCAGCAGTAGAGCCAAAACTAACACCCAGGTTTTCTCAGTTTTAAATAATGATTTTTTTCCTATATATACCAAGGCACAGAGAATTAAATCAATCTAATGTAGTTATTATTTGAAAACAGAGGTCCCCCTCTTAGAAAACTACATTAAATCTAGTGTATCAGATTCAGTCCTAGTCTCAGCTCTCAGATAGAGCTTAAGCTATATCTGTCCTCTTCAAGGATTAGAATTTTTCTAGGCATGTCTAGTAAACTGTCATAACCGATTCAAGAAGATACTTTGGGGCTTCCTAAACTTTGGGGAATCTTCTAGAAAATATTTTTTAAGGCAGTTTCCTTTAAATGAAGGTGAAAACCCTGATTTAAAAAAAAAAACGCTAGTAGGCAGCTATAAAATTGTCACAATAAAGATTGAAGAGAAGCATTTAGTAGGTTCAGCATAACTTCCTGATTAAAAACCTTAGAAAAGTATGATTAGATGGAAATTTCCTTAACTTGTTTAAAAAGAAAGTTTTTGAAAACTCCAAACACTATCTTAAATGGGGAAAACTTCTAAGCATTTACTTTAAAATAAGGAAGAAGATAAAAATAGCATTTATCATTACTTTGAGATTGTATGACTGCACTAGCCAACACAATAAGACAAGAAGAAAACCATAGACATGGAAAAGGTGGAAATACTATTTTATATCATGCAATTGTCAAAATAGAAAATACAACAGTGTCTATAGCAGAATTAAAAGTACCGGGTAGGAATTTGATAAGGTGACAGTATGTGAGGTCAATACATAAAGGTCAATTGCATTTCTACACAAAGGTCTAAAATATTTAGAAAATGTGAAAATTACTTAAAGTACTAGTGAAAACTGTAGGTTTCCCTACTGTGTACCCATCAACTAAATCAGCATTTCTGTGAGTAGAGCCCTGGAATCTGCATTTTAATTAGTTTTGTAAGCAGTGCTTTTTGTTGTTGTTGTTAACCCACTAAAGTTTTTAAATTACCATCTCTGGGAAGAGACAATCATACATATTTTTGAACAATAGCAAAGTCTTAATCACTAGAGAAAGGAGATGAATCTAAGAAAATCTGGCTGTGTTTTTTGAGACAGAGAGAGAGAGAGAGAGAGAGAGAGAGAGAAAGAGAGACCGTGAGAGAAGAGCTCAAACAGGGGAGGGGCAGAGAGACAGGGAGACACAGAATCTGAAGCAGGTTCCAGGCTCGGATAGGTCATCACGAAGTCCGACGCAGGGCTTGAACTCACGAACCATGAGATCATGACCTGAGCTGAGTCAGAAGCTTAACTTACTGAGCCACCCAGGCACCCCGTGATTTCTTAATTTTAAACTTCTCTGAGATCCAACTTGGATGTCAGGAATTTTTCTCTTCATATGTTGCTGGATTATAGGTGTTAATGTTTTGTTAATAGTTTTGTGCCATGATTTAAGCTTACAATTGGCCTGTGTTATCTGTCCTCATTTTGTATTTGTCATAACCTTCCATATGAAAGTCATAGTGGCATCATAAAATTAGTTGACGAGAGTATCTTACTCTACACCAGGTAAGTTGTGGAAGATTAAGGATATATGTTCATGACAAGAAGGACAAGGCATGAGTGGAGAATGACAGTGTTTCCTTGTCTTGGTGAGATTTTAGTATTGCCCTCTGGGGATTTCCTTCCTCCTGCAGATGAAGTCTTTGTCAGGGAGAAGAGTGTGGGGGTGGAAGTTGTGTCCCAGTGGCTTCTCTTATTCTGTCAGGGTCACATTTGGTGGATCCTTCCCAAGCAAGCTTAATGGTTTCTAGGAGAGGAAGAGCATGAATGTGTGGGACCACCATAATGGTGCAGCCCCTGGAAGTTTCTGTCATGCTGGTTCACACTCAGGCTCCAGTGATTCATTGGAATTGCTAGTTAAGTATCTACTAGCTTATGAGATCTGGCCATTTTTTACTCTAGGAAAGCAAATCTTCAGATCTTATATTTCTCTGAAGTCAGTTTTTCTCCAGATCATGGGATGACAGTTCGCCCTGTGGCCCCAGTTCTCTGATAGGTCTGAGAAAAGTTGTTAATATTCAGGTTGTCCAGCCTTTTCTCATTGTAAGGATGAGAATGATGGCTCCCGAGATCTTTAAATGTTGAACCAGAAACTGAAAATCTGAACGTGTATTTCTTAATATTCAAATAGGTGCAATTTTTCCTTTTTATTATTAGTATGCAGCTTAAGCTTAGCTTCATTGTGCTGAGAGTATATTGAAATTTGCCTTTGTTAGAGTGCATGGTGATTTTTTGGGTAAAATTTCTATACATACAAGTAAAATGATTTATTTTCTAGCTGTAAGGTAAAATGTCACATGTGTCATGTGTGATATTTATGGTATATGTCATATATAAATAAATGTCTAATGACACTTCAGCTAAAAATTGAAAATAATTTTATATCCACACACACATATGCATATATTTGTATATTCAAATATATATGTACATGCATATATGATTCACATGTATGTGAATATTTATATAGATAAAGGTATATAAAATCTTCTTTAGACCAAGTCTATTAAAATGTATATACTTAATGATTTTATTTCTTATTCAGTCCATCAGTTTTGCATGTTTTAGACATTTTTCCTCCATATCACTTAGTTTTCTCTCATATTTCAGTTTCATGTCTCTGTGCTACAATCTGAAAAATGTCTTCAAGTCTTTATTGCATTTCATGACTTTACACTAATTCTTTCATCAGCTGTGTTTAATATGCTATTAAATCATTTTGTTAAATATATCATTTTAGTTATCACATCTAACATTTTTGGAATTCATATTTGGCTTTTTGTTAGCTGAGTCATTCCTTAGAGCTTTTTTCTTTGTTGCAAATATTTTCAAGCTTTTAATTTATATATTGAAACATAATATTATTTTATAATTCCTTGAATAAAAATATAATGCTTGAAGGCTTTTCAAATTTTTTGTTATATACAAGTGTGATATAAACTCATTTTACAGTAGAAACAAAGGACATTAAACAGAAATACAATTAGTGAAAATGCACAAATCTATACAAAAACAATTTAAAGAATTCTAAAATATAAAAGGAGACTTGAACAAATGGGAACTCATGCCCTGTTTAGGATAGGATGACTCAACATTATAGACATGTCGGTTCTTTCTAATTAACTTATAAAATTGAATACAATTTCAATAAAAAATACCAATAAGCCATCTTATAGAAAAATAGATGGTAAAGTTTATGTTGGAAAAACAAACAGACAAGAATAGCTAGGAAAGCACTAAAAAGAGTCTGGCTTCAGCTAAGGTCATGATCTCACAGTCAGTAAGGTCAAGCCCCATGTCGGGCTCTGTGCTGACTGTTCAGGCCTGGAGCCTGCTTTGGATTCTGTGTCTCCATCTCTCTGTACCCGTCCACCACTTGCACTCTGTCTCTCTCTCAAAAATAATAAATAAACATTAAAAAAAGAGAAAACACTGAAAAAAAAACCTATGAGGACTATATTAGTTTCTTGTGACTACTATAAAAAACCACCAGAAACTGAATGGCTGAAAACAAAATAACAGCAATGTAATATTTCATGGTTCTGGAGAACAGAAGACTGAAATCAAGGCACCAACAGGACTTCTCCCCTGGAGGTTCCAAGAGAAAATCAATCCTTGACTCATACAGCATCTGCTGGTGGTCAGAATATTTTGGCTTTTGGTAGCATCTCTCTCTGCTTTTTTCTTCATATTACCCTCTCCTCTGGGTCTCTTTTACAAATCTCTCTGTTGCTTTCTTATAAAAATACTGTAATACCATGTAGGGCCACTAATATGACTCAGTGTAAGTTCCTTACCTTAAGATCTTTAATTTAAATTTTTTTAACATATAAGGCAATATTCAGTCTTTGTCTATTGAAGGTAATATTCATAGGTTCTGGGTATTAGGATGTGAGCATATCTTTTAGGGGTCACCGTCAGCTAATTATAAGGTTTGAATAGCCTTTTTCAACATTAAAATGTATTATCAAGCCTCTAAACTATATGATACTAGTAAGTGAATAGACATACAGACCAGTAAATAGAATGAAAAGTATGGTACTAGACCAAAATCCAATTTGAAACTTATTATATGACAAAGATGTCACTTCATATCATTCAGATAAAGGGAACTTTCTAATAACAATGTTGGGACAACTGAGTAGGCAATTGCAAAAAGATAAAATTAGACCCATATCTTATACTTTATGTGAAGTTAAGTTCCAAGTTGATTAGAGATCTAATGTATAAAAGGAAACTATGAACGTAGTATAATAATATATGTGTACATTTGTCTTTAAATCTTGTTCAGATAAATGCTTCTATGACTGAAAACCAAAGATAATAAAAGAAAAAAAAACCATGAGTGACAAGAGATACCATTAGCAAGTGATCAAATGATGGATTGGGATAAAACATTCACAATATATATCACCTACAAAAAACTAATGTCCCCAGTATATAAAACTGTTAAAATTTGGGTCCCTGGGTGGCTCAGCCAGTTAAACATTTGACTCTTCATTTTGGCTCAGGTCGGGATCTCATAGTTTGTGAGATTGAGCCTTGTGATGGGCTCTGGGCTGACAGTGAGAAGCCTGCTTGGGATTCTCTCTCTCCCTCTCTCTCTGCCCTTTCCTCACTTGTGTGCTCTCTCAAAATAACTAAACATTTAAAACTGCTAATTGAAAAGCAAATAACCAGAACCTAATAGGAAAATGAGAAAAGACATGGTCAGACAGTATAGGAAAAAAAGAGATGAACTTGACCTTGGGACTCATGATATAAGTGTTTGTTGTCATTTATAATTAGAGAAATGTATTTAAAATTAACAAAGATACCTTTCCTTACACATCAGTCTGACAGAAATTAAAAACAAGACAACAGGGGCACCTGGGTGGCCCAGTAGATAAAGCATCCTACTCTTGATTTTGGTTCAGGGGTCATCATCTCACAGTTTTGTGAGTTTAAGCCCCCCATGTGGGCTCTGTGGGAGCCTGCTTTAGATTCTCCCTCTTTTTCTGCCCCTTCCCCACTCGCAGTCTCTCAGTTTCTCTCAAAATAAGTAAATGATCTTAAGAAAAAAAAAGGCAACACATTTTTTGGCAAAGCTGAGGGAAACAGGCAGTCTTCGTTTATGGCTTTTCGGTGCACCAGTTGATCTATCCTCTCTGGAGACAGTTTGGTAGTAACTAAGAGCATTTAATATGCATTTACATTTTGGTTCGGAAATCTTATTTCTAGCTATCTCTGAATATATCCTTTTCAAATACAAAAATATATGCACATGAAGATTTTCCTTGCAGCATTGTTTGTAATTACAAGATGCTGTAACAAACTTAAATGCCTGTATGCCCATATGTTAGAGAATGGTTGAATAAACTATGATATATTCAGATAACAGAGTACCATGCCACTGCAAAATAAATGAAGGTCTCTGTGAACTCAGATATTTGACCAAGTTTCCAGGACACGTTTGTAAAGTGGGGAAAAAGCATAAAAGAATGTGTTATTCTTTCTTTAGGAAAAGAGATATAAGAAAATGCAGAGGTATATACTCATTCATATAACTGCAGTATAAAAAAGATAAATAAAAAATGAAGACACTGGCTACCCCCAGCAGGGATGGGAGCAAAAGTGGTAGAAAGAAGAAAAGGGGAGGATGGGATGGGTACAGCAGAGATACAGAGTACCTGAGACTTCTCTGATTACATCTTTTTATGCTGTTCTTCTTAGAAGCAAAGTTCATGTTTTATCTCTATTTCATATAGCTCCAAAATAATCAAATCTAACCAGAATGTGGTGGTAGTGGTGGGGTGGGGGGTGAGGGCTGCAGGCAAAGAGCAGTATGAACTCCTGATTGGATGCTCTAAGGATAAAGACAAAATGAACTGTATATAAATGCAGGTATTTAATCACTAAGTGTGTTTCTTATGGGAATATAGCTTAACAGTCATGCAACTAACGTGTATAGTGGAACTGAACAAATAAATATATCAATGATGATAAGAGTTTTTCTGTTGGGGAAAGAAGTTACAAAGAAGGAACAAAGGCTGAAAGTAACCCTGTGATACTGGATTACAATCCAAGGTATACACATGAATGCATAGTGACAGATATAGGTGCAGATACAGACATTAATATAGATACAGATGTAGACATAGATCTGTACTCATTTTTATCAATACAGATATATCTATGTAGATAGATATGCATGTAGATACAGACATATCTGCTTGTGGGGGGGGTGTATACACCTGTACACACAGAGAGATGTGTTCATATTCATGAGGTTAGTATGCAAAAATATTTGTATATTTGTATATATGTATATATTTGTATATGTACATATGTATTTATTTTTTCATTTGTCGCCTGACAAGCCTTAGTGTCAGTTATACCCTAGTAGCAATTAACACAACTACCGTACATCTTTCCTGATAAACCCAGTTTCCAATAAAAAGGAACAAGGTTTCTTTGGAAAAGTGGTTGATTCCAACTCTTGGGAAAAGCATTACAAGAGGGGCCTGGAGTATCTTGCATCTTGTAGTATTAGGAAGTAAGAAGGTTCTCAAGAAAGAGAAGGCACTTGTTTAAATAATATAGGAACCAACCTAAAGCAACTACTAATGGCCAAAGCTTAGACAACCTCGACCAAAAAAAAAAAAAAAAAAAAAGTAAGAACTGAATTGAACCCACAGAATAAAATAGTTACTAATGTATTCTAATGTAAATAAATAAATGAGAGAGAAGAGATAATTCCTTCTTATAGATCTCCTGTTAATCTATTAATTTTGTTAATCTATTTTTTTCTGTTAACAACTGTAGAAAGAAAACCAACATTAAATAACAGAGCAATGGTTGTTTATAGACAGGGTCCCTTGATGGATGCTCATATTAGTGGGTGAAAGCTTCAGGAGTAACAGGACTTATATATTCTCAAAGTATCTACCCTCAAATATTAACTAGAAAGGAAAAGTTTGTATCCTTATAGTGCAAGACTCAGGAGGGATCAAGTGATCAAAGTTAATATCACCAAAAATAAGAAAAACCCCTCTGTATGACACACTGAAAAGAACACAGCATCGTTTCTATGGTTTCTTGGAAAAATGCATAACTCAGTCTAATTATGAGAAAATGTTAGACCCTACTTGAGGGACATTCCACAAAGCTGATAAATATTCTTTCAATGTTAATAACATGAAAGAAAAGGAAATACCTGAGGAATGTTATAGAGATGACAAATAAGAAATAACTGCTAAATACAAAAACACATTGGTAAAAATAATTGTAAAATTTGAATAAGGGTATAGTTTTATTAGTAGTATTGTGCCAATGTTAAGTCCTTGTGTGATACCTCTGTATTTATATAGGGTATTAACAGAGGAAGCTGAGTGAGGTATATATATAAACATTGTTTTGTTATTTTTTTCAATTTTTCTACAAATCGAAAGTCACTGTAAAATTTAAAAAAAAAGCTAATTTTTTCACCTCCAGGTCACATTTTTTGATAAAGCAACTTACCATTTTTTTTATCTCCTTAGAATAGTTTTCCTACTAACTTGTCATTTACAGTGCTTTGTTTTAATTATAAGAGTTAAATGCTTACAAAAATCTAAAACACAGAATGCATAAAATAAAATTAGAAAGTCTTCCATTAATCCGGAGCCCCTATCTCCATGTAGTATTGTCTTTTGAAGTATTTCTTTATTCTGTTTATGAACCATTTATTCTAGCATATATCAAATATGTCTTAATACTTTTTTATTGTTAACTTAAAACATGTGATTAGCTACCTTCGGTCATATGCACTATTTATGAATGAGTTAGGTAGAAAGACAACCTTAGCATATATAAATTTTCTAGAACTGTTCCACTTAAATATATGATTATTAAGATTTAGTTTAATCCTTCTTGATTCCTTTGGGGCATTTCTCCTTGAATGGAAAGCATGGGAATAGGGTTCCAGTTCTACAGTTCATTTGCCAATGAACTTGAGCTATTGTTCTCAATTTACCTGCCAAAAGAATGAGCAAATTCTCGCCTGTCTTTTAACGCGAAAATGTTACAGTTCCACAATGAATGCTGAACAGTATAATTTCAAATAATGGAAAAGATGTGTGGAGTACATACTCTTCAGGAGGCTATTTTTATCAGTCTCAGAGATCATTTCTCTGGCCAATCTATGCTCATTTTATTAGTTATTTATTTATTTGTTTACATTTGAGAGAGAGAGACAGAATGTGAGCGGGGGAGGGGCAGAGAGAGAGGGAGACACAGAACCTGAAAAAGGCTCCAGGCTCTGAGCTGTCAGCACAGAGCCAGAAGTGGGGCTCGATGTCACAAAATGTAATCATGATCTGAGCCAAAGTCAGACACTTAACCGACTGAGTGACCCAGATGCCCCCATTTTATTTAATTTCTTACTGTGGTTTATTAGTTTCTAAGCATACCAGGAATTTTTAAATGGACTATAGAGCCAAATGTCTGGTTCAAGTGAAAGTCTGTGATTCCCCACGCAGGTGAACTTGAGCAAGCTACTGAAACCCTCTGTATCTTAGTTTCCTCAAAGAGGATACTAATCTTTCCCCTATTGGGGCTTTAAGCAGTATCAAATGAGTCATAGTTTGTAAAGACTTAAAACACGTGATATCCTGTGTTTTATAAGAACTGAGCAAGGTTTATTAACTAAAATACATCACTTCATCTAGCTACAGTGGTTCATATAATAGTGTAAGAATGCCATTTATTTTTACTCTTGGAAAAGTAAAACAGCAACAGCAGAGAAATCAGAGTACCTTAAATCAGGATTTAAGAATGTGTTACCTTTAGGAAATTAGTCAAGTTTCTAGACAATTATAGAAACAGTTAATGTAGCTTTCCCAAAAAAACAAATTCCACCCAAATATGAGAAAATGCATGTCATGGAAGATTTAATTTGTATGTGTGTATGAGTATGTGTATATATGTATATATACGCATTTTTTCCTTCCATTGCACTGATGTTCGGGTCACAGACTGTCAGTGGCCATTCAAGAACTGGCAGCTCTTTTCTCCTCTTCACTCTCCATTGTCATTGTTATTGGCATTGTTATAATTTATATTCATCTGATTATCAGAGTGTGTCGAGGCCGACATGTCCAGGAGAGCTGGGTTGAGCACAAGAGCTGCTTTTGGAGTGAGATAAACAAACAACAAACAAAAAGACTTTTCGATTCAGCAGTTCCCTGAAGTGTGTGATTCATATATGAGTCATTCTCATGAAGTGGATAAAATTCCCATTTACAAAGTCAGAAATGAAAATAAAGTTGTTTTTAATTTAGGAGACTGAAGAGTGGGATGAAATATCTAGCTCAAGAGGCTCCTTCTGAAAATGGATTTCTAGCAGGAAAATCTCACCCCTCTAAGCATAGAGATGCAAATTTTGCCTTCTATAAGCTAATCAAGACTTTCTCTATTTTGGAAAGAAAACAAAGGGAAACCAGTCTAATCCTGAGTAAACCTGGCTTTTTCCTTACTTATTGGGTCTCACAGGAAAAGCAGATTGCAATGTTTAACTCTCTAATATATGCAATAAAAGATTTCAGCGATACTGTCAAGCTGACTACTTAGCCATTCAGCTCCTTTCATATTATACACATTGCTATGCACTGTCGCTTGAGATTACTTTGTGCAAGAAAGCTTTGTTAGGACAGAGTAATTTGATGAATGTCAAAGCCAAATGTATATAGAGAGATATAGATATAAGGGATGGGGCCAATCTGATTTTTATTTGACTCCCACACAAATCACATTTCCAACACATTTCAATGAATCACTGTTAGATGCCAGGTTGGCAGACATGACACATTCTGGACATGGTTAGGAAGATAGATTTGGGATGTTTCAAACATGGCTTGGTGAAGGGCATTTTTTTTTTTTTTTGCAAAAAAGTCAGAGAGTACAATACTGTACTATTTCTGCCGTATAATTTAACTGAAAGATTTAAATGTAAATCTCATTGTATCTAATGGTTCCATGTAAGCATTGCTGTCTTTTTCTGATTCTTTGAAGAGAGGGGCCATTCTGTATAATATCTTTTTTCATATTTCTTGACAATATGCTGGGTAAGTATGTCAAGAGATGGTTACTGCTACATGAAAGTATTTATTTATTATTGTTGAAGAGCAACCATAGGAGGAATCCCCTTCAGCTTCATCACGTGGGGAGAAGCTTTCAAGTACACACCTTCTGCCTGTGTAGCCTGCCTTGTGTGCAAAGAAGGAGAAAAGGGCTTGCAAGAAGCATGACTCTATTGGACAGTTGAAGTTGGCTGAGTTATCGGTCTGGGTCTCTTTATCTTTAACATCTCTGTGGCTAGAAAGTGCCCTATCTTTACTTCTACAACTATTATTCTGAAAAAGCCATGGGCAGCTGAGATATAGTCACTGTGATGCCAAGAGAATGTAAAGAGTCCTTGACTTAAGATTATTTATGGTCACCAGTTCTCTCTTATTATGGTCACTAGGTTTTGAGAGTCTATTTTTATATTGAATTTACTTACATATACTTCTTTGAATAAGTGTTTGTGATCTATTTAGATTGAATTTTATCTCAAGCATTAAACATGCTTAGCTTTGTAATCTGACCTTTTTTACTGATTTAGGTTCTTTCTTTGCTTTATTGAGTTTCTTAACTGAGAATATTGTCATCTATCAAAGTGTGAAATTTGTGTGTAGGAATCTAACTATGAAAACTTCATTGTAGCATCATAAATATGGAATGTTCTGCTGAGAAGTACCTTGGTATCTTCTGTGCCAAATTCCTTATTTTATAAACGAGGAAACTGATACCTAAGTGATTCCTCCCACAGTCACAAAACTACTGAAGGAATTGATTCAACTAGGTTTCTCGTTTCATACTTCTGCTGATTATATTGGGATTACATAAGATTGTTATGAGTGAGAATTGGTCTAGGTATATCACCATGAGTGTATTATACCCTCCTAACCCATACACTTTGTTTCTCCCCTTGTCTCAACCCTGGATGTCCTGGAAACTCTTAAGCTCTTTTGGAACCTCTAAAAGGATGTCTTCACTACTCTGTTTGAAAGAGAAAAGGTAAAATTATGCCTCTTAGTTGATCAGTTTGTGTGTGTTTTTAGAATATGGATCTAAAGCATGGATTCTTGATTAGATTGCCTTGTTCAAATCACAGTTTCAACAAGTTATTAAGTGCCTGTTCCTCATCTGTAAAGCTGAACTAACCATAGCACTTAATTTCATAAGGTTGCTATGAAGTTTGTAGTAGTTAATATAGACAACATATATGTAAAGTATGTAAAATAGTATCTGATCTCTAATGACTGCTATAAACTATTAGGCTGTTATTATTACCCTCTAGTTGCATAAGGCTATGAGAGGAGAAACAGTGAACCCCTTTGTTGAAAAGGTATATAGATAGAACCAAATTAATTGTTTTCAATTTCTCTCTCAACATGCTTCTCTTTTCACATGTGACTTCACAACAACATGCTGTTTTCCTTATTATTTCCTTTATCTAGAATAGCTGTTTTCCCTCTTCTTGCCTCTTTACCTAGTTAGCTCTTCCTTATTCTCCAAAATATAATTTTGACTGTGGCCCCTTTAGGAGCCTCTACCTGATTTATGTAGCTCTCCTAAACACTTATGCTTATATTAATCATTTTTCTGGACAATTCCATGTACCAAATTATATTAAATAAATTGTTTACTTGTTTATATTTCTCTCCCAAACTGAAATGCTTATATTCTGTGACATAGGTAGTCTTACATCCCCAATGCCTACCATGTTGTGCAGCAATATGTGATGTTCAAAAATAACTGTTGAAATAAACTGAATTACAGAAGCGAGAAACACATTTCTATTTATCTTAAAGTCTAGAATGATGGACGTAATGAAGAAAAAGAATATATTGAGAGACGGAAGAAAGTGTGAGGGACTGAAATGAACCTCCAAGGGAATAAATTGTGATTAAGTTTGGTAGTAAGGAAGTATGACCCAACTCTGCCAGCTTGAATATGCAATGAGAATACAGACCTTTCACATCACGGGTTAATATACACTATATAGCAATCTAAACATAAAGGAACCCACCAGCCAATACATAAATGCATAAACAAGTATCATGAAGAACGTTATTGTTTGAGAGAAGGTAAAGGGGGATTGGTCAATGTCTAGAGGTATCTAGTGGTACTTGATATAAAAAACTGTAAGAAAATATTTGTGGTGATGTAATGGAATAACCTGATTATAGGGAAACAGACAAGTTTTGTGATTGATATTCATTTACTCAGCCATTCTATAACCTTGCATTTATTGGACACTATGTCCCAATCTCTGTTCTTTGTGCTGTGCACACTCATATCAACAGTTGGGAATATTTCTTAGTAAAAAGTACCCTTAGAAAAGTCAAGCTCAGAAACACATGGGAAAGCATCTCTTATAAGTTGGCAAGATAGCCTGATCCTAAACCTTTCCTTTCTTTGATCTTCCTAGAAATCTATTTTAGATATTATGTTTATAAATGCATAAATGATCATGTCAGTGCAGTCCCATGGGGAAAAGATTATTATCTTATCTCTGCTAATAACAAGAAATTTTATATATGTATAAGAAAACATATAAAACTACATAAATATATTTAAATATATACATTCACATATATTTACATATGTAATAAGTGTATATCCACTAGGTGTTGGTCAACTTTCATAAAACTACACCACAAATATAAATACAAATATTGCTAACAAAATTTGAACTCTGGGCCCTTGACTTCCACAAGGCATAAACTAGGATAGCAGTGGTAGACTCAATATTAGATTCCTTAGAACCTTAAGCATATCATTCATGACCTGCTCTTGAGTTCACACTGTCTTCTTTAGCCTCTTCTAACTTCATGGGTTTATGCCTTTCCTAATCCAATGACACTGCAATATCTTAAAATTGAAGTCATTTCTTTGGACTTTGTTGGCTTACCTAGAATGGGTTCTGGCACAGAGTACATATTACTTATAGATAGAGTAGACTTCAGAGAGACTTCTGTGGAATGGAGGAATTTTATAAATTCTAGAAGGAAAGGGCTTGACACAAAACTCTTTGGATGAGGAACATTGCTGAAATACAAGCCAAGTGGAGTGGCTCCATTTTTATCCACAGATCACCTGCTTTGACTTAAGTGATTTCCTTTCTAGGGTTTCTTTTTTTGGAATTCTCTTCAAAAGTATCCAGGACTGTGTCCTTTGGTCACTTTTAAGAGTGCCATCTGTGCCCCAGGACCCTAACTGGTGCCCATCCATTTTTTCCTATGAAGACAGATCTTGCTAATTTTCTGGCAGTCTTCTATTAACAAAGGCCAAGAAAAGCATAAACTTGAACACATGTGAAAAGGAAGATAGAAATAAAAAGGGAAGGGCACCTGGGTGGCTCAGTCGGTTAAGTTTTTTGACTCTTGGTTTCAGCTCAGGTCATGATCTCATGGTTCCTGAGTTCAAGCCCTGCACTGGGCTCTCTGCTGGTGGTGCAAAGGCTGCTTGGGATTCTCTCTCTCCTTCTCTTGCCCCTCCACTGCTCATTTTCTCTCTCTCTCATTCTTTCGCTTTCACTCTTTCTCTTTCTCTCTGTCTCTTTCTCTCTCTCTCAAATAAATAAATAAACTTAAAAAATAAAACCATTAAGAAATAGGATCTAGTGGCATTTTGTGGAAGAAGAAGGAGGAAGAGGAAGAGAAGAAGAACAAAAGAGAAAAAGAAGAAGAGGAGGAGGGGAGGGGGAGGAGGAGAGGGGGAAGGAAGAGGAGGAAGGGGGAAGGGAGAAGGAGAAGGAAAAAGGAAAGTTCCTACAATCATGTGAGAGTTGGGGAACTAGTACCCTAAGTCAGGGCAGTAGTTCAATATGTTCCCATTATACAAACACCTGGTGATCCTAAAGGCAGCAAGCTGTAACATAGCAATAGCATAATACACCTAGGTGGTGGTATTTGGGTTCTACCAGCTTTATTGAACTTTACTGAGCATCTACTTTTAGGAGGAGGAAAATGAAGCAATAATTTAAAAATCCAGGGTGATTGCAATGATAAAATCACATAAAAATCTAAAGTACCTAGATAGTACTTGGCACTCTTTAGATTCTCAGATGCATTGGGTACTTTCTCTCCTATAGCCTCTTTACCATGAATCTTTAAAGGGCATCTTCAAGCAGGACTCTGCAAAAGTGAATAGCTCAGACCTACCTGGCATGCTGGCTTGTTCCTGCCACTTTATGTAACTTGGGCCAGCCACCAAGGTTGCTAGGGACTTCAAATTGAGGTCAGGTTGGTAGTGGGGGTAAGAAATATTTGAGGAGCACTGACTGCATTCTGTAGAGTCATCAGAGGTGGAGGGACAAAATAAAATCCTGTGAGTGTAAGTCATGACTAGTCAATAAAGTGTAGTTTTACTCTTGTTTTTATTGAGACCTATAGGTCCATATTTCATTGCCTTTTCTTTCTCTTCAGTTTCATATATAGGAGAAAATAGTGGTTGGTTCTTCTGTCTAGCAAATGGCGCTTCCTTTCCCTCCTCGCTCCTGTCTGTGAAGCTTTCTTGGATTGGGATTTCGTTTCATCCTCAGTCAGGAATATTAGAATTTAATGGAGTGTAAGGTTGAGTTTGGGAAGCTGGGTAAACTGTGGACCGAAAGGTAAGACTAGGAAGATTGTCTCACTGAACTTCAGCATGTCCTTGTAGCCCAAGGGTCCAGCCTCCCTGTGCATTTCTCCAAGACTACTCTTGTGTGTCCTTGTGCAAACATAGGGTAGAAGATGGAAAGATCTCCTAGAGGGTGAGTGTGGTTGCAACTTATACTAGTCAGTTGGGATTGATTTAGGTAGTAGAATTATAGAAATTAACTTCTAAGGCCGGTCATTAATAAATATAGCTATGTCTTTGCAGCGCTCTGTACACCCATTCGTGAGCTAGCTTTAGGAGAAATGGGACTGAACACCTTTTGTAGCAGAAAGCCCTCACAGCTTAAATATTCTTAGGCATACTGTGAACATTTCTGTCTTCTTTAATTCTTGTGGCCAAATATGCCTTGTACTACCTTACAGTTTGGTTTATTAAAAAACTTGAATACAATCAAAGATGCTCGAGACAAACTCAGTCAACTGCTCACTTTATACATAAGTAAACAGACCAGAAGGCACTTACCCAATGTCAAACCCTGCTTGACAGACAGGTCTGATTTTACCCCTACTTTGTAGCAATTTTTTTTTTTATTTTTCCCTTGGATCTGTCTTATTAGACTAAGATTATAGGGAAGCTCCCTATTGTCAGGGGCCATTTCTTCTCCTTTGGAGAGGAGGTTTAGTGTGAAATTAGCTTTGTGGTGATACAGCAGATGGTTTGAGTATTTCTTTCTCTCCACCAGCTAATTAGGGAAGGTAAGTCAGGGTTTTACAAGTACAAGTCAGCAGCTACCATCTCTTGGCTGGAGTTGGCAATAAGGTTGAGAACATCCCAGCTTCTGGAACAAAGCTACTGCTGGCAGTGTCATTAAAATGCTGGAGAGTTAGTCTAAAGAAAGTGGGCTTCTAAAGAGGAAGGGCTCCCCAGTAGCAGAGGTAGAAGAACCACACGGATAAGCTCTTTGCCCTGTCCTAGTTCAAACACTGCCCCCACTCCTTGGAGCTAGTAGGGCAGAGAGCTGCTGCAAGTTCCTGCTGAGCCTCTCCATCTTCATGCACACCTCTCCCATGCCACTTAAGTATATGCTAACCTCCCCACTTGAACTCAGTTATGTCCTCTTATTTATCAAGCAAGTATTCACTAAGGGATGCGTTCTGTTATCTTCTGTGTTTTACGTTTTGTTGACTCCCTGATTAGACTATGATCTTACTTGTGCTAGAGATGATATTTATTTGTTTGTTCTCTTCATCTTAAGGTACTTTGTACAAGAATGTCAATAAATATGCATTAACGAATGATCATTGAAACTATTTTGCTTATGATTTGATTTGAATAGGCAATGCCTCTTTTAACATATCTTAGACTACATATAATTTTCTTTGCATACAAAGATGGAAGAATTTTTGTTTCTTAAATATCCAGTTCATTTTTCCCTACTGTATCATGGAAAGTGAGAAAATTAAATTAGCTACTATGTATGAAGTACTTATAGTATGTCAGATCATACAATTAGAATTGTATATGCATGACCAACATCAAATTTAAAATGAACAGATTATTGGGTGTTTGGGTAACTCAGTCCATTAAGTGTTGACTCTTGGTTTTGGTTCAGGTCATGATCTTCCAGTTTTGTGAGTTCAAGGTTTCATCAGGCTCTGCACTGGCAGAGTGGAGCCTGCTTGGGATTCTTTCCCTTTCTCTCTCTCTCTTTATGCCTGTCTCCCACTCACACTATCTCTTTCAAATAGATAAATAAACTTAAAATAAAGTTAAAATAAATTTCTCTTTCAAAATAAATAAATAAACTTAAGATAAATTTAAAATGGACAGATTATTAATACCAGCCTTCACTGGTGGACAGTAAAACATGATTGAGATATGGAATGTGATGATGAGTCAGTTTATCAGAATGGTTGGATTTACTTTGGAATGCTGACAGACTTATGAGATGAGACACTTAAGGAATAAGTTTCAATGAAGGAAAATATAATTTAGGAAAAAGTCAGGGGTACCAGGGATAGGAGAGAGATTTTGGCAAGAGCTGGAAGAACAGAACACGTGAAGGGTCCCAAAAATATATTTAGGATTGCTGGTAAGTGCTAACCACTTTACATTTCTGCCTAGAGCCACTCTTGTTCTTTCTCTGAAATTGAGAACAATATGCCTTTGATCTTGCATATTTTTCTTGATCCAATCATAGTTTTCTTTTTAGTGTATTTCCACTTATCCTGAGGGCTGCTGATTCAACAATAGGTTTAAATACTCTAGTTTAAGTGATATATATTTTAACATGTTTTTAAAGGAAAGCTTTGTAATTCCTACAAGAAATGAATCATTAATTCTGCCGTGACATTATACATGAAATCTACCCAGGAGCTCCCAAATATTCTCCAATTCAGAGGAGTCTAAAGTTCAGCTAACCAAGCTGATGTAGTATTATATTTGCCCTTTAAAAAAGGTCAGAATATTGTTCAATTGATGCGAACATCCATGAACTGAATGAAAGGGGGCCTGAGAAGATTGCATGTGGTTAAGAGTTTCCTGGAATTCATGGGTCTCCTTAGTCACTGTAAAATAAAACTCCCCGAGGAACCCTCTTGAGAGTAAATCTATAAGTCTTTTGACATTGAATATGGGCAATCATCAGGAATGCTGTCATTGAGTTTGTATGGGCAAAACCATTTTTCAGTTTTCAAAATTCATAGCTCATCATCACTCCCCTGCCCCCACTTCCAGTGTTGCTGTTGCTGTTGTGTTACTATTATTATTATTATTATGTGGAGCCAAGAAAGGAATGAGACTTGCATTAGATGTAAGCCCATCACAGAGCCAGGGTTAATCTAGGAGGTGAGGTTTGCCATTTGAGACAATTTTATGACTATTCACTTTTCCTACATTGCTACTGCTGGCAAGGCTAGAATATGTCTTCTAACCCCAAAGTGGTCATCACTGCACCTCTCAACTGTCATGCCTTAGAAATTTTATGCTATACTACTTTTCTACATCTTATTTTGCCTTTCTCTAAAAGAATATTTTATTTTTTTTAATGTTTATTTATTTTTGAGGCAGAGACAGAGCATGAGCTGGGGAGGGGAAGAGAGAGAGGGAGACACAGAATCTGAAGCAGGCTCCAGGCTCCAGGTTCTGAGCTGTTGGCACAGAGTCCGATGTGGGGCTCGAACCCACGAATTGTAAAATCACGACCTGAGCCAAAGTTGGATAAATAACCACCCAGTGCCCCTCTAAAAGAATATTTTAAACAACTAATGCATTTAGATAACTTTTTAAAAGCCAAATCACAGTACAGGATTCATAATGTGAAATGGTAGAATTGCTTTGTTTCCAACTCTCATACCCTCGACAACAGATTCCTACCTTTTTAACTGTACTTTTGTTAACTCACATACTTCCAAATCATCTGCTTACACTGCTATGTTTTGATGATAGTTGTTGCTGTGAGGATTGGCCCTCTGTAACTGGAGGTAGGGATTCAGCACCGTTCCATGCTTCATGTTTGTACTTTCCCGTTTTTTTCCACCACTCAGTATGGTCAGAGCACTAGGTCAGATTTCTTTCACTATGTATTTTGTTCTGTAGAATTGTTTATGGCTGAGTCATGAATGTGCTGTGGGCACGTTTTTTTCCCTTACTCCATGTTTCAGCATCACAGGAATTGGTTATCAGTTCATTGGTAACTTCATCATTACCAATGATACTAAGGCTTCAGCTCTTAGTCTGGCATCGCTGCACATTTCTTTCACCTTCATTCCATTAGCCAGAACTCAAGAACATAGCCACTTCTGACTGGAAGGCTGGAGAGTAGAATCTAGGAAAGGTATACAGGAAAATAGAGAAAAAGGGATTTGTTAAAACTGGCAGTTGTCATACTTTCTTCCTATTGGCTTTTTTTTTTTTTAATACTTGTTTTAGTTGCTTACCTAGGTTTGGAAAAGAGAAGAGATACACTTAGATGCTTATTTAACTATGTTTAACTAAAAACTTTACACGTTTCTAGCTTGTCTGCCTCCCTGCCTCCCTGCCTCCCTGCCTTCCTTCCTTCCTCCCTCTCCTCCTCCCTCCTGTCCTCTTTCTTTCCTTCCTTCTTCTTTTATTTTTAATTTTCAAAGACCTTCTAGAAAAACAAGTTTTATTTTATCTTCTCGATAACATGTTCTGTCAGTAGGTAGATGTTGATTTCATTCCTGTGCTTATTTCCCATGTAGTATAGAGTAATTCAAAATGGGTAAGTAATCTTTCTCCAAGTTCACACCGAAAGGAAGCTGAGCTTTATTCAAAATAAAAATTCTAGGGGCACCTGGGTGGCTCAGTCGGTTAAGTGTCCCACTTCGGCTCAGGTCATGATCTCAGGGTTTGTGGGTTTGAGTGTCAGGCTCTGTGTTGACAGCTCAGAGTCTGAAGGCTGTCTTCAGATCCTGTGATTCCTTCTCTCTCTTGTTCACGCTGTCTCTCTCTCTCTCAAAAATAAAAAAAAATTAAAAAAAATTAAAAAAATTTTTAATTTTACCTACCTGACTGTGACTTCCCTTCTCTTTTCCAGCAGGGTATCAGTTTGTATGCATCCCCGCCCCCTGCTAAATTAAGACCAGAGAGGGGGGAAAAGCAAAAACAAAAAACAAGAGAGACTGATATCAGAAGTGCAGTTTACTGAGTGGGAATACAGCCCTGTTATTTTCAGGAAATTCCTATTAGGCTTGACTTGGCACTGTACCTCCAAAAGCCAATTTGATTGCTCTCTCTACCACTTGGTGAGTGAGCTTCCACATCAGATTCAGGGGAGATGCTGGCTTCTGTCCCATGGCTCTTGTTTAAGAAAGTCCTCCTCTTCAGTAAAGTTAGAAAAACTTTAAAAAAGAAGAAAGTTATAAAGATACCCATCAAATACCCATCAACACAGCATAAACTGAGACCCTACATGCTGAGGGAACAGATAAGCAAGTGTAGACAGGAGATCCATGTGCTATTATAACAGGGCCAACAACAAGCCTGGCAACATTAGTGCTAGAAATGGGGCTTGAAATAAAATGGAATTTACTTCTATCTTTCTTATTTTATATATATATGCCTTAGAAATTTTATGCTATAATACTTTTCTACATCTTATTTTGCCTTTCTCTAAAAGAATATTTTATTTTTTTAATGTTTATTTATTTTTGAGGCAGAGACAGGGGATTGAGCCCTGCATTGGACTCCGTGCTGTCTGCTTGGGATTCTCTCTCTCCTTCTCTCTCTGCCCCTCTCCTGTTCATGTTCTCTCTCTCCCCCTTTCAAAATAAATAAATAAACATTAAAAAAATTCCCTTTTCTTAATGAAATTCAGCCAGGTAGTATTTATTGCCTGTGTCTTCCCATTTTCTTTCCTCTCTGGCACATAGTCTACTTGTTATCCATAACTGCCATTTTACCTTGCTGTCATTTAACCCACAGTTCATTATTTGCTCTTCTTTTAAATGCATCTGTGTTAATTTCCTCAGAATGTCCTCATTGCCAGCTGGCCTGTTCCCTGCAGATTTCCTGTGGCAAAATGTCACACCTAAGCGCCTGCACCTTTGGTGATTTCTCCCAGCATTTGTTTAGAACCTATCAATCATTATCTCACAATAAACAACAGCTTTGCAGATGGAGAGCAAGCCTTGCCTGGTGATTGATGCTTCTGGGTGCCTGTCTTTTCTCCTTGTGAGAATCACCGGGACCCCCTCCCTTTATTTTGAAGGGTCTGGCTGTAACCTGCCCTGGCTTATGGGAAAAGGAGGCTAAACTGCCAATACCGTGGCCTCTCTTCTTTTTCTCGTACTGCATCTCCTTATCGGTTGTGACAATATGCCACAATTAATGATAGCAGAAATACCCATGTTTGATACCGCATGCATCACACTTAGGCGTGATGGATTAGCAATCAAGGAAATTAATTCTGCCATTACAAAGTAACATCTGAACTTTGAAGTTAGGCAATTGCATTGTATAAGGTTCAGTTATGAATTCAGCCATAAATATAACATTAGGCAAGCCTATTTAGGAATAGAATAGTTTCAATATTGTTAGCTTTTTAGTTTCCCAAGCAGTGGTTTTCAATTCTTTTTACCAACCTCTATTTCAGAAGGATATAGGGATTATCAGATTTCAAGGGCAGAAATACATTCAATTATGCTGTGTATTTTTGACCAAGTAAATAATATTTCTGATAGACTGTTCATGATCTCAGGTTCTTCAAAAATCAGTCCTTTCTGGAATGAGTAGTTTAGATTTGACAGAAGGAATCAGGCTTATTGCAATGTGCTTCTCTTGGTTTAAGAACCCTTGAAATAACAGAAGTCAACCCCATTGCCTGTATTTCCTGCAATATTCACCTTCACAGCTGTTTGATACACTTTTATGCCAAAAGTACAGCTTTGGAAGATCTCTTTCAATTGCTTCACAGACTCTGTTCTCAGGTCTCCAGTATATGTTCAGTTGGAGCCAATATGCACCAACCCTGAGATTATGGAGTCTGCCAGATCAACCCAAGTGTATTAAAATACATCTTGCACTCATAGGTCTAACAGGAGACACATTTTTTTAAAAGAAGATTGAACACTTTAAAATACCGTACATAATCAAGACATGTAAAGGTCTTCCACTAAGTACAGTAATATATTTCATAGGAAGGTAATTTTATATTAACCCTCAGTTTACATGACAGACTCATACATCTATAGCCATTGTGGGCACACACTCAACTAACATTGATGGGTCTATTAGTCCTACTGTTTATTTCATTTAAGCCATTCTGCATGGGGTCAATGTGATAAATGACTATTTCACAGCTGTCTGCTGATCTGGTTTGGTCCACAGGTGGATTGTAGATTTGAGTCTCTAGAGACTCAAATGAGAAGCAAATGTTTCTGAATAAGATGGAGAAACCTTGGTGAGAGCATAGGAAAAAAAGAGGAAGTCAGGAAACGTGTTGACATTCACCCTTTCCCTCATCATCCACAAAGTGACTTCATCTACTGATCTCCAGTCTCTTCCTCTTGCTGTAAGGCACCACAATTCTGATGAAAATATCAAACAAGCTGAACTTTATGAAATCTGCTAAATATCTCCTTCATTGATACCTTCAATATTTTGGAATTAATGTAGTAATATTCTGAATCAGGGATTCAGCTAACGCATGTGATAAAGAAAAGAACTTGCTCAGTATATTCATAGTCTAATTAACTTCTGAGAAGAATGTCTGAAAAACTTCAGAGAATCGTTTCCAAATGTTTTAGACACACCAATTTTTATTGTATTGGTTTGATTTATTAATTGTGAAGTATTATTTATTCTTAAAATGGTTTCCCTGGAATCTATACATGATAATAATGTGCTAAATCTATTATTGAATGTGTCAGAAATGCTGCATTTCTCTAAAAATATACTGATAATTATACTTCACAATTTACATTGTCATTTCATCTAAGTAGTTTAAGTGAGTGTGCTGCTTTCTAAATAATTTGAATTTTTATTGTTTACATAGGTTCATTCCATTCAGTTAAACACATACTTATTGGAGATTTCTTTATGCCGGTAACTGTGCTGGCTTCTAGGAATTAAGGGCAACAAACTAAGATTACTATTTTTATCATATCCAATATATTCCAAAACGGATTCATGGATCTCACTTGAGGCCATGCTCACAATATCTGTCACAGTCAGAGAGAGCATACTTATCATCCTCATTTGAGTGTACTGAAATCTGGAACCCAGTAGCCTCTACTGGGTATTTTCCAATTGAACTGGTATATTTTTCACTTTTCACATTTGTTGTAAGGGCCCCCAAATCAAAATGGGTGCCCTGCATACAATGAGTCATGTAAAATTTATCAGAAAAAGGAAGATCTATATCACATGCCAAAAATTGAAGAGAGTTTTCCATAAATAAAATTTAAGCTCTCATATGAGTAATTCCTTAACAACTACTTCCCTGACCATTTTCCTGTGAGCTTGGTTTTTAAAGAATACTTAAAAATATATTTTAAATGAGAGTAACCAAATTTTGCATTTCTTTAATATGTAAGCTATTCCACAAATTAGACATACAGATTCTTCTGTGGTGTGTCTCTTATTTTTGTGTTCATCCATTTTTAGCTACTTGAAGTCCCATTGTAAATTGAAAACCTGTTATCAAATAAATAAGGTTTGAGGACAAAAGTAAGGTGAAGAAGTGAAAAATATATGTAAGTCTTGTTTCCTGATCATTCAATCATGTGACCATGATTATACTGTCATGTTCTTCACAGTTATTTGATCAAGATGGTGATGAAGAAGGAAAGAGCATGTTTCACTGCATTTACAAAATGCAATTTTTATTCCCTAGAGTGACGACAGCATGATTTATGTCCATGGAGTTAGGTAAAGTTCTGGATGTTAGTTTCAGATAGTGATATGCTTCCTTAAAAGTACACATGGAATCACTCTCCACAAATAGAGTGTATTGTCCAGACCATGAAAGAATACAGCTGTGGTAATCCCGACTCTGCAGGATTATTTATATTTCAAAAAACATCTTAAATTATTTTATTTGGGCTCATAATTGCATACTGTAAGTAGGGTAAGTGTGTGTGTGTGTGTGTGTGTGTGTGTGTGTGTGTATATACATAAGCTTAAAATAAAGTGTTTAAGTTCATTATGCCTTGCCTTTACCTCAAAAACCAAATTTAAAGTCAATATAAATATATGGTGCAAGAATTAATTAGATTAGTCCCTTTTTTGGAAATACAAAGCAGACATCTTTTGTATTAAGAGATATCACTGAAGGGAAGAATTGGGTGTCCATTAAGCATCAAGTTTATTGATCATTTGTTGTACCCTCACATAGGTAGAGAAGAGAAGCGTTGTAAAGGTCGACTTACAATGAATCATGGTAGTAATAAGACAAAACTGACTAAAAGGGAACCTTCAGTCCCCAGGAGGTCCTTCATTCCTTCTCCCTTCCCCTGTGCCCGTCCAATATGTTGACTTTACCCAGGACTGCTCTACAGAGCCCCTGACTCTCCTTCATACACGGCCTTCAGACCGTAAATCTACTATTTATTTTTCTTTTTCCCATCTTTTTTTCTACTTACGACTTGTCTGTCTCCTGTTCCTCATAACGTGTCATCCAAAGGCAGCACTGAATCTTCATCAGATGCTGTTCCATCCCCTTTGGCTAGAGTCTTAGGCTCTTCAAGGAAACAGCTGACCAGCATGCCAGAAATTTCAGCAAGTCACAAAAGAGATGAAGGGAATATGATAGAGGAGGCTTCTTTTCCTCCCTAGGTAATATCATATTAACCAATTTAAAAAATACTCAGCATTCTCCTAATTATAGGAGTGGGTGGTTAAGTATAGTTTCCAGAATCACACTACTTGAGTTCAAATCTAGACTAAATTTTGAGATTTGTGTTCAAATCTCCACTTATTCTCCGTACGGCATTAGACAAGTCATTTAACATCTGTGCCTCAGTTCCTTTAGGTGCAAAATGTGGGTACCATTAGTACCCCCTTTACAGGGACATTATAGGATTCAATTTCTCAACATATAAAGGGCTGAGAACAATGCCAGATGTAAGTGCAAAGTGCATATAGGGTTTACTGGTATTAGTGTACAAATTAAATCATATCATTCCCCCAAAATGCTAATGTTAGGTGTTAAATTTCTTGCATATGATCAAAAACTAAGAAGTGTCTGAGTCAGCATTTGAACTCAAGCTATCTTTAGAAACTGCAATCTATTTATAATGATTTTAACCATTTGAAGACAAGGCTTCACTCTATATGGAGAAGGCCTAATGCTATATCTAACAAACTTAGGTTATTTTGAAAATAACCTCATGACCAAAAGATACGCAGGATATTCAGGGACAGGGACAGATATTCATGCCAGCATTCCTCCGTTTACATTCTGCAGAGGCTTGTCTTCATCTTTGCGAACATGAGTTCAATTCCTTTTTCTAAAGTGTAGGCAAAAGACATAATTCCTTTTGCATCAGTAGTCTTCTAAGATGCCCCAAACTGGTAGATGGTGTGCAGAGATTACTCTTACAGTAATCTTGTCTCATGTGAATATAAACCCATTTCTGGAAATAGAAAAAAAAAAATCCCTGACAACACAAATTGATTATCATGAATATCCTACCATAGAAGCCAGGTACTTGGACTCTTATTTTAACACCTAACAACTTCAGTTTAACATACTGCACTTGATTATCTTCTCATTCATAACAAAGCATATTTTGAGTTTCAAATTAGAAAAGAGACAGAGGTTTTGTTTGAATCAGGCAGACTGGCATTTGCAAGAAATTATAGTTAAGAACAATAAAGTGTTATGCAAAAAAATTCATACTAAAGATAAAGTGTGTGTATTTCCAGATAGCACAGAAATAATCCTACTGATGATTTATCAAGGGATGGTTAAAATGATGTTTAGCATTTTCTGTGATCACACAGCTTAGAAAGATCTCCATCACACTATACTGAAATAAGCTTATTTTTGACTTGTGAAACTAGGGTCTGGTTATCTGGAAAATACCTGTGCCTTTATAATGCCAGATAAATTAAATGATAATTTAATATATTCTGTATAGAACACAGATGTTCTATGGTGATCATTAAGCATATACATTTTCTTGTTAAACTGAATACTCATTCAAATAGAGATTGAAATTTCACAAAGAGGCTATTCACAAGAAATGCTGGTCACTCTTGATAATGTGCATCATAATTAGTTTTATAGATATTACATTTAATGTTCAGAGTAGAGAAGGAACATGCCACAAATCTGGAGTCCTACAGCTATTGCATCCAGTACAGAAAATAACTTCTGAAATTGTATTTCGTTCTTCTGCTTCCTTAGCTCACAATTTAGTTCTGACTGAGAAAAAAAAAATCTCCAAAGATTCAGAGGTTCAAATCATATTAGTACTCAAAAGTTTGGATGTGTCTTCAAATCTCCTGGGCCTGAAAATGTTGGCTGGAAAAGCCATGAAAAACACTGTTTCCTCACAGTGTTTCTGGCAGTTCGACTCCTGCTCCTGGCTGGAAGTTCAAGTGCAGAGACGCATGAAATTGAACAATGATAATAATAAAAACTTTTCTGAAATCATTTTGAAGCTGCAAAAAGTAGGACTTTAGGTCTATCTAATCTGGGGAAATGGCTCAGGTACAATTTTATAGTCAAATGGGTTCATCTTCTTTGCTTCTTTCTCATTTGGTTCCCGTTGCATGATAATGTTACCCCTTTATTAAGGAATTCAGACTTCAGCACCACTGAACTGATACCTGCTAATTATTTAGAGTCTGATTAGTTCATTTGTTGGCTAGCAAGACCCCTTTGTTCTGTCCTTTTTTTCTGTGAGCAATAGGAATTTCAACTCAATGAATCTTGCTCTTTCTGTCACACCTATGCTTGAATATGCTGTGAGAGAGCTAGCTAAAGATCTTGGGTGAAGTACAATGAATTTCAGAAGATTGTCTCCACATTTCTTTATTTCTAGACCTTCTCCTTGACAGTGGGGAACACAATGTTAGAACTTATACCCAAACACTCCCTTGGGCCATTGTCATTTCTGGAGAGAGAATCTCTAGGTTTTTAAAAAAGGCAGATAGTTCAGTAGTAAAATGTTCATGTGAATCTTAAAATACTTTCTCTAACACAGGAGTCTGTAAAAAGGAAAATGGATTTAACCTTATTTGTCCCCTTTTCAATGTGGTTTCTTTCTCAATTTCTTAAAAGGTCTAAGTATTATTTCTAGGATATGAAAAGCAAATTCTCTTGGATGAACAGTAAAGGTGAATGAATGAGTTGTTACAAATCATAATCTCATGAAAGACATGTTTATGATAACATAAGTAGATGTTCAGAATTACCTTTTTCCTACTCTTTTCAACAAAAAGGACCCTCCTTCAAAGCAAATTCTTAACCGCCAACATAACCAAGTGATTACTTGGAGACATCTTGGTGGGGAGCCTTGCAATTATGCCTGATACATCATTTAAATTGGTCCAGTTAGAAAGTGATGAACAAAGAATATATTTATTCATTTAAATATCTATGATTAATGGAGGAGCTACCAAAAGACTTGACATTATTTTCCAAAGTCAATATGGATTCATTCATTTGCAGGGCATTATACTATGGTCAGGCTTTATAAAAAGTTCAGTTTTTTTGAATCTGCAAAATATTGAAAACCCTTTAATAATTTGCACATGGCATTTTGTGTGGTCATATAAATGCCCTGTTCATTTTTTCCTTCCAGATATACTCATTTAGTCAAGGATTATTTTTATACAGATGGATTATGGTGATTAGAAGTTTCCAAAGGAGTTTGCATTCACAATAAATACTGATGAGTTTAGCCTACTGAGCTGTTTATAGCAGTTTGTTTTCTTACCTCAAGTCCATAAGTCTAGCTTTAGAAGCAGCAGGGCCGATAAACCACAAAAGAATTATTTTTATGGGTGATCCAGTAATTCAAATTACTAGGAAAAAAGTGAAAGTAAAGAATTTTAAGAAATGACCACTATTGACTGGTTCATATGGTGGGTGGCATTTGCCTTCATCTCTGTGATAATTGGACCAGGGGACTATGAATCCATAGCAATACAAGGCTTTCCTTACAAGAGAGTTAATGCACCATCAGTCAGCTAGTAGGAATAGTTTCTGTGTTGCAGCATGAGTATGTTTTCATTCAGCTCATTTGCACTTCAAAGCTGAAGTCGATAATTCAGGCCCAAGTAGGTGCAATTTGGACCATTTCCCTTTTGTAGCATATGAACACAAGCTGAGAAAATCTCTAAATTCATTTGCACGGGACATTACTGGCCAGAGCTGGCAAAGCAGAGAAGCTGCTAGTTTCCCATAGGTAAGTGTTATCGCTATGAATAAATCCTTGAGAGAAGGTCTTCAGATAAACATAGTTTACTCTCTATTGGTGATCAATGGTTTTATTACATAAAATGTAAGGATACTTTGCTGTACAACAGATCTTGGGATCTTACCTTCCACAAAACACTTGTGTGGTGAATTAACCGGTACAACCAATCATCTACATGGATCAAGAAGCATTTGGTGAGTGGGGAGGAAGGAAATTGTGATGTGCTCTGTCTCAGGTGAGCTCTGTCTAGGTTTGCAACAAAGTGGCTAGATTATTATCAGAAAGTACAAGTGCCAGAAAGGTGGTGGGAAAAAGGCATTTACAACTTTTTTGTTCAAATAGAATTTAATAAAAACTCCCAATGCGTTTAGTAGTACCATGTAACATCTATGGAATTTGTGTTTCTAGTTGGAAATGTAATGTTCTTTGCTATTTATTGGATTTGAGACTCTACTGAAACATGGGAAGCACCTGCTTTGTGTAATGAGACTGGGTATTCTGAATCTCACAGAGCGATGTTGCAAAGTCATTCCCATCATCATTGTGTCTCCATTTCTTGCTACAGCCAATGCAGTCACTGTGTTACAGGATTTCACAGGCCTTGTTTTATGGGCTACTCATGGAGTTCTGTGAGAGATGATCACATTTAAGTGATTGGTTCATTCCACTGAGCTATGGTTTTTGTGTGTTTGTTGCTTGAATTATTTTTTATTTAATAATTTATTGTCAAATTGGTTTCCATATAACACCCAATGCTTCTCCCCACAAGTGCCCCCCCACCATGACAATCACCCCCTCCCTCCCTCCCCCTGCCCCTTCAATCCATGGTTCATTTTCAGTATTCAATAGTCTTTCATGATTTGTGTCCCTCACTCTCCTCATCTCTCTTTCCCCCTTCCTCTCCCTATGGTCCTCTGTTAGGCTTCTCCCACTAGACCTATGAGTGCAAACATATGGTGTCTGTCCTTCTCTGCCTGACTTATTTCACTTAGCATGACACCCTCGAGGTCCATCCACTTTGCTGCAAATGGCCATATTTCATTCTTCCTCATTTCCATGTAATATACCACATTTTCTTGATCCGTTCATCGGGTGATGGACATTTAGGCTCTTTCCATGATTCGGCTATTGTAGAAAGTGCCGCCATGAACATTGGGGTACATGTGCCCCTATGCATCAGCATTTCTGTATCCTTTGGGTAAATCCCTAGCAGTGCTATTGTTGAGTCATAGGGGACTTCTATCGATAGTTTTTTTGAGGAGCCACCACACTGTTTTCCAGAGTGGCTGCACCAGTTTACATTGCCACCAATATTGTAGGAGGGTGCCCGTTTCTCCACATCCTTACCAGCATCTGTAGTCTCTTGATTTGTTCATTTTAGCGACTCTGACTGGTGTGAGGTGGTATCTCAGTGTGGTTTTGATTTGTATTTCCCTTATGATGAGTGATGCTAAGCATCATTTCATGTGCCTACTGGCCATCTGGATGTCCTCTTTGGAGAAGTGTCTATTCAGGTCTTCTGCCCATTTCTTCACTGGATTATTCATTTTTCAAGTATGGAGTTTAGTGAGTTCCTTGTATATTTTGGATACTAGCCCTTTATCTGAAATGCCATTTGTCACTATCTTTTCCCATTCTGTCGGTTGCCTGTTAGTTTTTTTTTTTTTATTGTTTCCTTTGCCTTGCAGAAGCTTTTAATCTTGATGAGGTCCCAGTAGTTCATTTTTGTTCTTGATTCTCTTGCCTTTGGGGATGTGTCGAAGAGGAAATTGCTGTGATTGAGGTCTAGGAGGCTATTTCCTGCTTTCTCCTTGAGAGTTTTTATGATTTCCTGTCTCACATTCAGGTCCTTTATCCATTTTGAGTTTATTTTTGTGAATGGTGTCAGGAAGTGGTCTAATTTCATTTTTCTACATGTTGCTGTCCAGCTCTCCCAACACCACCTGTTGAAGAGGCTGTCGTTTTTCCATTGGATACTCTTTCCTGCTTTGTCAAATAGTAGTTGGCCATATACTTGTGGGTCCAGTTCTGGACTCTCTATTCTATTCCATTGGTCCATGTGTCTGTTTTTGTGTCAATACCATGCTGTCTTGATGATGACAGCTTTGTAGTAGAGGCATAAGTCTGGGATTGTGATGCCTCCCGTTTTGGTTTTCTTCTTCAATATTACTTTAGCTATTCAGGTTTTTTTTTTGTGGTTCCATACGAATTTTAAGATAGTTTGTTTTAGCTTTGAGAAGAATGCTGGTGCAACTTTGATGGGGATTGCATTGAATGTGTAATTGCTTTGGGTAATAATGACATTTTCACAATGTTTATTCTTCCGATCCTTGAAAATGGAATGTTTTTCCATTTCTTTGTGTCTTCTTCAATTTCCTTCATAAGTCTTCTATAGTTTTCAGCATACAGGTCTTTTACATCTTTGGTTAGGTTTATTCCTAGGTATTTTATGATTTTTCATTTGATTGTGAATGGGATCTGTTTCTTGATTTCTCTTTCTGTTGCTTCATTTTTGGTGTATAAGAATGCAACCAATTTCTGTACATGGACTTTGTACCTTGCAACTTTACTGAATTCATTGATCAGTTCTAGAAGGCTTCTGGTGGAGTTGATCGGGTTTTCCATGTAGAGTATCATGTCATCTGCGAAAAGGGAAAGTTTGGCTTCTTCTTTGCCAATTCTGATGCCTTTTATTTCCTTTTGTTGTCTGATGGCTGATGCTAGGACTTCCAACAGTATGTTAAACAACAGTGGGGAGAGTGGACATCCCTGTCGTGTCCCTGCAAATCAAATTCAACAGCATATAAAAAGTATTATCCATTGTGATCAAGTGGGATTTATTCCTGGGTACAAGGCTGGTTCAATATTTGCAAATCCATTAATGTGATACACCACATTAACAAAACAAAAGAAAAAAAAACATATGATCCTGTCAATAGATGCAGAAATAGCATTTGACAAAATACAACATCTCTTAATAAGAACCCTCGAGAAAGTCGGGATAGAAGGAATTTTCTTAAACATCATTAAAACCATTTACGAAAAGCTCACAGCCAATGTTATCCTCAATGGGGAAAAACTGAGAGCTTGAACTATTTTTAAACCACTTACTGATCTCTTCCTTTATGCTCAGAACTATGCAAAATACTTTGCATACATGACACAGCCTCATTGAATCATCACAACAGCCTTGCAGGTTATGCACTAACATTGTGTCCATTTCACAGATGAAAGCATTGGAGAGAGAGAGAGAGAGAGAGAGAGAGAGAGAGAGAGAGAGAGAGAGAGCAGGTGATTTGTTTAAAACAAAGCCACTTGCCTAGGTTTTTCTGGCTGAGCAAAGATCTTAACTCAGGTTTCCTGATTCCAAGTTTAGAGCTTTTATATTATACATACTGTAGTTTATGCCTGTGGCATGGCTTTTGATGCCTGGGATGCACACCAGTGTCTTCTCTGCAGAAGATAGAAGCATTTTCAAGAGGGGTAACTCAACTTGCAGTGATAGCTTCCTGGCTTCTCATATTCTCCCTATCCTGGCCTTTCCCCACCTATTCGTTCCATCTTTCTGTCCATTCATTCTCCAGTATTCATCTTTGTTTACATCAGATTGTTTGCTCATTGTGCCTGGAATATCTGTGCCCAGTTTAACACACCATGTGTCCCTTTACCTGAAATGCCACCTATTTTGTTCTCCCATTATTGAATACTAAGATTGAGATTTTCTGGGGACACTCCCCCGAATCATTTTGCACCTACAGGAGCTCCCTTCCCTTAGTTTCATGAAAATTCTCCATTAATTACATTTTGTCTGTTACCGCCTGCTTTCAGACATCTTGAAACATTTTCAATAAATCTTTCCCAAATCTCATATCTATAATAATCTTTTTCACATCAAAAAGGGAATGATTGTTTATAATCTTTATTGAGTGCTAGACTTCTGCCTTTGTATTATGCTAAGATCTTCTCAAAAATTGCCTTGCAACTATTCTGTGAAGTGTGGGTTATTGTGACCACTTTGTAGGACAAAAATTGAGGCTTCAAGAGATGAATTAATTGTCTAAGGCAGTGCTAGTGGCACAGACAGGACCCATGAGTCATTGTCCCTAAACCCTGTGTTTTTCTCCCAATACAGTGACTATTGTCCTTAGAGTGATATATATATATACATTCATTCTTCATGCTAGTAGTTCATTTAACAACTTTCAAAGCTATTCTAGTACAACAAGAGTCTGGAAAGGACTAGAGTGAATATCTGCAGATAATATCAGACATACTGGCCTGATTTGGATGGGCAGGTAACCTCTCTTTGGATCCTTCTAATCACATACTCAAGAGTAGAAATATGCACGTCAGGGCAGGCTGTGCTCCAAGTATCCCTCCTGTTTGGGAACCTCACTTCTCTAGAGGTTGTTTGAACAGTAATTACACGCTGTGTTCCTGCAAAAATAAGGTATTGTAAGCAGAGATTTCCACAATGACTCTTACTAAATTTGCATGCTTCCCCTTTGTTTCAAAATTACTGCCATCATCTAATGAAGAGAAATAGGTTAAATTAATCAAAGGAAAATTTTATACTGAATATATAAAAACCTGCTAATAGGGAGATCCATTAGATTTTGTTAGAAGCCCCACTGATTGAGTCATTTAAAAGAAGACTGTCCCCTGAGATGATTCTGAAATTACCCCAGGCCAGGAGAAAGGGGAGCAGATGGAACCCACAGGCCCCTCAGTCTCTAATGTGGGTGATTTTTTCTGAATTCCCTCATTTTGCCTTCTTGTCAACAAATCCTGCCATCATTTCACTCACATCTTTGCAGCATTTTTCCAGAGCTGTTAACAGAAATCATCTCACAGAGAGTGGGAAAGAATGTCATTTTGTCATTTTCTTGGGGGAGTGGATTGGAAGAACAGGCGGTCTCTGCTTCCCAAGGCTTTCATGATGAAAACAGAAGAGGATAGTGAGGCCTGCCAGCTTGTGGGGTATAAGAAACAACTTTACTTGGCAGCACTGTGTGGAAATAGTAACTAGAAACTCTGCAGTCAGCCTCTAGCCTTATTAACTAGAAGGAAGGACAATTTGGGACACACCCCAAACTTGATGGCACTAATGAGCTGCATGAACTTAATCATTACATTATATCTGAAAAGTAAGAGAGAGCTTAATGATCATCAGGTATAACCTCCTTCTTAATGCAGGAACTGCTTTTAATTGCAGAATTCCTGTGAGACGGCCATGGGAAGCTCATTATTTCATTGAACTCTCCGTCCCATGGTTAGTGGTTACATTTGTTAAGAAACTCACCCTCTTATTGATCTGGGACATTTTTTCCTTAGTATTTGCTTTCCCATTTGGGATAATAGGAATAATGTGTGATTAAAAAACATAATGATAATTATGATGATGGTGATGCTGATGGCTCACAGAATTTTCTCCTATATATAAGGTATGTAATAACATTGAAGTGTTTATGTTATTATTTATTATTGAAAACATCTTATAGCCATTAATATGTGTTCCCATTTTACAAAAGAAGGAATCAAGACTTAGAGCGCTGGAGTGACCTTGCTGAGAGTCACACTACTGATAAATGGAGAGTTGGAATTTGCGCCAAGTGCGCTCAATCACAGAACCCAGGCTCTCAGGCACTCTGCATACTGGACACACAAACAACTTCAAGCTCTACATCTAGAAGCTGCATATCTCTGCTTCCATAAGAGTTCCTTAATTAATATTACTTAGTCACCACATGATCAAGGCTGATTACATTTTATTGGTTTCTGAATTTCTTTCCTAATATATGGAACATTGAGCTGGAAATAATACTGAGAAATGTTTGACAAATATAGCATATAAAAGATTCTATGGCCACCTTTCATCACTTTTCCAAATCAAGTTTCTGCATCTGCAAAAGTTTTTAAAATAAAGATGGTAATTGACTTCAGAAGAATACCAAAGTACAGGACTTAAAGAAGATAGAAAATATTTACAACTGAGAAGACCCCATTTTCAGATCAAATGGATTCTTTTTATTTATCTGAAACATCCCATTTTCTCTCTAAAACTGAGTATGAAACTTATTTTAGGGGTGCCTAGGTGGCTCAGTCAGTTACATGTTTGACTTGATTTTGGCTCAGGTCATGATCTCACACTTTGTGAGATTGAGCTCTACACTGTTGGCTCTACACTGACAGCACAGAACTTGCTTGGAATTGTCTCTCTCTCCCTCTCTTTATGTCCTTCCTCTCCACTCTCTCTGTTTCTCTCTCTCTCTCTCTCTCTCCCTCTCTCTTTCTCTCTCTCTATCTCTCTCTCTCTCTCTCTCTCACACACACACACACACAATAAGTAATCTTCATTTAAAAAACTTGGTTATAATGATTTCTTACTTGATGTGAGGACATGGAACTACATCTTCCTCCATCACCTGAAATTTGGGATGAATGTGCTTTCATCCACCTGACTCAGGTGCAGCACACAGGGAGTATGTCATTCTTGTGGGTTTAGGAACTCCACATCACACTTCTGGCCAAGGTAATGTTGCTAACAGAGCTCAGACTTTCAGATTAGTCAGGAAGAGAAATGAGAAGTAGGTTGGACTGGTTTTGGGTAGCTAAGGAAAATTTAATAGCAGGAGAAGATAGGCATTATTCTCACAGCTATAGTGATACTTGGGGCTACTGCAAAAGTTCCTGGCTGCTGATGCCTTTGCCTGGAACTCTCAAGAAGTCTTGATGCTGAGGGGGACATTGTGCTGAACAAGAACTAGTCTTTGAGAAAATTCCTAGGGTGTGTAGGAGGAGCAAGCTAGTGTGCTTTCAAGGAACTCATACACATTCCAGGCAAGTAGCAAAACCAGTGCCCAAAGAAGCAAATAGACATTGGTAAAAGAGGAAAATAGTAGTGAAAGTAGTAGTTATAGTTATAAAATATTATGTAAAATGGAACAATGTCAGTTATCTAAATAGTCAAACATGGAAATCAGAAGAAAAGACCTTTGCAGTTAGGCTATTGTTATGTCTTTCCATGTCCTTTTCTATGTGACTTAAGAATGTCCATGGCCATAGGGTCTTCAAGAAAGCAACTTGGCAGAGGTAGTGTATTTCAATAAAAAGTAGACACTATAAAAATGTCAGGATTCTGGGTTACAGTTCTGGTCATTAAGTAGTACTGTTGTTGGAGGTACCTTTTATTTTTAGGTTATAATATGTAAAGATTAAAAAAAAAGCAGCAATGCAGAACACTGTGAGATAATACCTCTCTCTTACTTTACCCCTCCAATTACCTAGTCCTTGTTCTTGTTATTTCTTAAAATGTTGCTTCTTGTGGAGGTTACATCCATAGCTGTAAGCAAGGTGCTGGTATGACTTTTTTCTTAATTTATGAAACATAGGCATTATCATTTCCTCTCTATTGAAGGTGAACATTTAGCTCACTTATATAGCCCCAACATCCGCTCCTCTGCTCAACCCTGAGTTAATATTTTAGGTTTCCAGTTGGTTAAATCTTTAGTACTTGTTTCAGCAGCATATATGCTAAAATTAGAATGATACAGAAATTATCATGGCCCTGGCTCAGGGATGACAGGTAAATTAATGAAGCATTGCATATTTTTATAGAATATTGTTTAGCCTTAAAAAAGATTGTACTTCTAACACCTGCTACAACATGGGAGACCCTTGAAGACACATGCCAAGTGAAACAAGCCAGAGATAAAAGGACAAATATTATATGATTCTACTTACATGAAATACCTAAAGTAATCAAATCATAAAGACAGAAAGTAGAATGGTGTTTTCCAGGGCCTGGGGAGAGGGGGGAATAGGAGTTCTAGTTTAATGGGTATAGAGTTTTAGATGGGGGAGATGAAAAAGTTCTGGAGATGAATGGTGGTGATCAGTGCAAAGGTACTTAATACAGTGAACTGTATACCATTAAAAACTCTTAAAATAGTAAATTTTGTTATGTAGGTTTTAGCACAGTAAAAAGTATAAATATATATCTTATTCTACTTTTCTTATCTTTTAAAAATTATTTTATTTTATGAGAGAGAGAGAGAGAGAGAGAGAGAGAATACAAGAGGGAGAGAGAGGGAGAAAGAGAAAGAATGAGAATCTTAAGCAGACTCCTTGCTCAAAATGGTGCTCAATCCCATGACCCTGAGATCATGACCTGAGCTGAAATCTAGAGTCAGGCTTTTACCTGACCGAGCCACCCAGGCACCCAACTTTTCTTATCTTTTGACTTTCATATAAAATGAATATATTTCTGCACATCTTAGTTTTCTCTCATTGTACTAGAATAACTTCATATACAAACTATTCATAAAAATATTTAGAAGTAATTGTTGCATACATTGGTGCTGTTCACGAATAATTTTTCCTCCTCTCTTTATTACTTGCATATGGAATTATTGAACTTTGTGCCCCTGTGGCTGGTGAAGCCAAGGGGCTAGCTTTGAATTGAGCAACAGGGAAGCAAGTTATTCTCAGATCTGGGCATCTAACTGTTCAGCTCTCCATTTTCTGCCACAACTGGCAAAATTTGAGATGGCCATTTTGAGTGTGTGTGTGTGTGTGTGTGTGTGTTCTCTTTATTTCCTGATATTATGTGTAGAGTAGGTATTTGTTTCATACATTCTTGTGTATAAGCAGGGAACCCTTGAAATAGATTCATGTGCAAAATTTTCCTGTGTTTTATTTTGCTTATTTCTTCCCTTTTCTTTTCTGTTTTCTCTTTTCAGATCTCATATTTGTTGGATGTCTGGAATTTGTGATTGTCCTCTTATGCCTTTTGTATTTGATCACATATTTTCTGTTTCTTCATCCTTTTAGCTGTGTATATATGTAGAGTTTTTTTTTTTTACTTTATCTTATTGTGTTTTGTTTTGTTTTTATTTTTGTTTTACTATCAGCTTTCAAATCTCTCTGAGAATAGTAATTAGAGTTTTTCAAATTTCTTCTCTTCAGTGAATTATTTCTATTTTCACTGGGATTGTTTTGTTTATTTTGCCATTTTAATGCTGTTATTTTTCTTTATATGCCTGACTAACTATAAGTTATTTGTGCATTTTAAAACAGGAATACTGAGTTGACTTTTCCAGGAAGCGGATTGGATTTTTCTGCTACTATATTTGTACACTTGTTTTTCTTACAAAAATTTTCCTTGACTCAGGAGGCTAACCTGGCCAGGTCTTCACTTAAATCACTCAGGATCCAGGCTTTTGATAAGAGATTACCAAAATGGGAAGGGATTTATTCTGTGGTGCCAGCATCCAGCTAGTAGTCCTAATTCTCTCCATTCAGTCCATTACATTTCTTAATGTAGAGGTCATTCTTTTTGTTAGGGTAATTATTATTTTGTTTCATTTTCTTTTATCTGATTCAATGTGAGGTTTTTTGTACTCTTGCTATATCCAGATAGAAATGTAGGAGAGAGAGGAGAAGAGTAGGAAGGTGATTGGCTTCTCAATCTAGAAACAGAATTTCAGTCAGACTTTCTATTTCTCTCTACCAATTTTGGCTCACTTTCATAATTTTGCCCTCCATTCTCATTGATTTGATTCCAGATATTTTGGGAATTCTGCCTAGAAGATTAGCTCCCTCTTTCCCTGTCATCCTTTACTTTGTTAATTTGGGGGCTGCAGATTCCTCAGGCTTCTTTGTGCAATTGGATGGTTCCCAACCCTTTTTCATCTCCCAGAATGCTTTGAAACCTAATGTTGAATTATGATCTTCCTCCCATTCTCTTTACTCTTCGGGTTTATGGGTTTAATTCTGTTTGTATTCTCTTTTATTTTAATGAGGAGTTGAGGCAAATGCAGAACTTGATCACCATATTAAACCAGAGATCACCCTGTGCATTTACAGAAAACTAAGGACTGCCTTGCACTGTGTTCATCCAGCATGATGATGGCAGTGCCATCCAGTATGTTCTCTTTGGGGGCCATTTTGGGATAGCTAGAACACAGGTGGATATTTTTAGTTCTTCCTGGACACAAGCCACATTGGCATCTTCTCATGGTTTTTAAGCTATTTGAAAAGAACATAGGAAAATATAATGGATGTAAGTCAAGATTTGAATCAATAGCCCTTTCTCTTGGGGGGTGTGTGTAATATATATATATATATATATATATATGTGTGTGTGTGTGTGTGTGTGTGTGTATAAATATTTAACTGGGTCGTGGAAAAAGTTGGATATAACCAATACACAATTCCATGATTAAACTAGCAGTTCTGTTTTTGAGTGTATCTAATTACAATGACTTAATTAAAAGGAAACTTAAAAAAATAATAAAAGTAGTAATTATCAGAAAAGCTAAAACATTTTAGTAGATTTTCTGTTTGCATTTTAGAAGATGTTGTATCTCAAAGAATCTTGAATTCAAGATTTATTCTTGTAGTTTCCTGCATCTATAATTATCCCTCAAGTCGTTTTCCTCAGTTCTTGTAAGAATACATCTGGTACTTCTGAAAAGCATTTTCACAAGTGCTCTTGGGTGACTTATTGGTGCTTACATCCATCCTATGTTGGGTGTGTAACATCGTGCCTACTCCAAATGTCCAGTGTCAACAGCAGCATAGTTTTCATAATCCATCCAAACTTCCCTTCTGTCTACCTGCTTTCATTAATTCACCCTGCTTTTGCCCTCCCTAAAGTCCAGGCTATTCTTGATTTAGTCTAGTTCTGTTATACACCTCAACATTACCCTCCCTCTGATACCTTATTTGAATCATCTCATTTATATCAACCTCGTTTGTTCTGTGTGCAATCACACGTCCAAAATGCTTTTGACTCCACATTTATTTACCGTGGTTTTTTTTTTTTTAAGATTGGACCAATGGGTACAATCCAAAAGAATTTCTTTAATTTGAGCTCTGTGCATCAAGCCAGAATCAAATACTAGATTGCATCTAAAGAGAAAAACTGTTGGTCAAAGCCAAAGTACTTGCAATGTGAGGTGTATGAAGGACTGGAAGATACTGGAGCAGGGGGAAATAGACTGAAAAAAAGTCAACTAAAAGTGGCCTACATGATTATCAGAGATAAGGCCGAGTGTTCTCAGCTGTGCTTTTTTTTTTCACAGTGATACCTTATAAAATAGAATATATGAAATAAAATCTGAGTCTCATCCGATATGTTATCCATTGAAAATAAAACATGATTTATGTGCTTATCAAAGTTCTCGTAGACATAAACTATATAATGCTTTATAGTAAAAATTGTGGAAAGTTTGATACTAAGGCATTACTCACAAAGAAACATCCTATATGGCACGAGAGAGATAAAGATACATATAAAAGGGAACGATGGGACAGAAAAAAGAAATGATGATATTTTGTAAGTGGCAGGATAATTGTTTAGAACTGAAAGTATACAATGTATTCATGGCTCTGGTTTATTTTTTCTTCCATTCCAGCCCTTGGGCCCCCAAAATCAAGGCAACACTTACCCTTTGCTGGGGAATATGTGTTAAGAGGAAAAATAACGGTAGCTTGCCAGCTAATGCTATCATGGTTCGTGGCAGGACATAGTTTCAATTTATTGAAAGTGTGCTGAGGGTGGCCAGAACAGAAGTTCCTGTTAATCACTCTTCTTTGTGTCTAAAATGAGAATACTTCCTTAATAAAAATATTTAAAATTATGCCACCTGGCAAGTCATCTCGCCTAATTACAATTCCAGATCTTTCCATTGATTTTCTCACAGGAGAACTTGAAGATATTTTTCTACTCCTCCAATCTTCTTTGAAAAGAATCAAAAACCATGAATCATCACTGATCTTTCAATTCAGTGCTGGATGTTTTTTTTAAGTTAACTATACCATTTAAAGCATTTTGTTCACTAATGTGTTTGTTTAGACACCTATGCTATATTTCACTTACAATAAAGTCTCCCATTTAGCCATTTTGCCAAAGGGAAGGTCATTCTGTGGTTAATGTCACTCATCTTATTGGAGAAAATACCCCAAACCATTGTTACATATGGCTTAGTTCTCTATTGAGAACAGCTGGTGTGTGTGTGTGTGTGTGTGTGTGTGTGTGTTCCCATTGTCCTCACCTTCAGTGTTCTAAGAATCTGTAAATGCCTGCATTTCTAGCTTTTAGGCGCACAGAGTGAGAGAAAGAAATATCTTCCTGTAACAATAGCATGCAACATAGGTTGTGATGCCCATACTACAGATTACATTGATTGGAACCTGCTCAGAATTGTGAGGTTGGATGAACTGTGAGGAAGGAGAAGACTGCAGCAGGGCTGTCCACCAGAGCCTAGCACAGCTTTCAGGGGCAGCACCTGTAAAGACTCTGTGAATAGGACTCTGCAATCTGGTGGAGGCCCTATGCCATCGATTCTTTGGTCCAGATACACTAAAACTAAATCCTCAGTTTGTTTATCGAAAGGTAGTATCCCATTGTTACACAATACAGAGAGTAGTGTCAGATATTCAAGCTATCCCATTATTGTGATATTAGCATTTACCTATAGGAAAAATAGAAAAATGTTTCAAATTGAAATTTCAGTCTCTTCCCATCCTTTGAAATCAGCCATGAATGATTCATTAATTTGTCAAGGATACAATGGGTGCAATTCATTCTACAGATGTTACAGAAAATCCAATGGTTAATAAAGCAGTGGCCTCAGCGGAACCAAGGATCTGGCAGAAGAGTAAGGTAAGTACACATTTGATAGAGTTATGAAAAAGAAGAGGAGTTGATCACAAAGGTTTGTAGCCTCAGGATTATAAAACAGAAACGCAGGTTTTATGATTGTGATGTAGACCACATATAATACGGACCAGCAATATAATTGATGACAAATATCCTTGCATTCACAGAGCATTCAGACATCTTTGCATAAGTCTTTGTGTCTTCAGAGATGATGCTTTGTGGCTTAAGCAGGTAATAGACGCCAACACACACACAGACATATATGTAATATTTTAAATATTTATGTATTTTTGAGAGAATGCACATGCACGTGAGAGAGCATGAGCAAGGGAGGAGCAGAGAGAGAGAGAGAGAGAGAGAGACAGAGAGACAGAGAGACAGAGAGACAGAGAATCTAAAGCAGGCTCTGCGCTACCAGCACAAATCCCAACATGGGCTTGAATTCATTAACCATGAGATTGTGACCTCAGCTGAAGTCGGAAGCTCAACCATCTGAGCCACTCAGCAGCCCCCAAATATGTTTTAAGTATAAACCATATAAATATGAATGGTAATGGAGTATGTTTTTAGAAATGTGAATAAATTATAATGAAAAATAAAGGATGGATGGATAGGTAGGTTGGTAGGAAAAGAGAGAGAAAGAGTGAGACAGAAAGTTTGGTGGGGTAAACGATAAAGTGGCAATTTTAATCTTAGTGTTAAATCCACATTTATGAAACAGAATTGATTGGCTAAATGCAATTTTATTTCAACTTTTAGCACCAATGATAGTGATAGCTGTTTGGACAAAAAACTCATTTTTTAAAGTTTATTTATTTATTTTTGAGAGAGAGCAAGCAAGCAGGGTAAGAGCAGAGAGAGAGCAGCGGGGAGAGAGAGAGAATCCCAAGGAGGCTCTGCACGGTCAGTGCACAGCCCTGTGAGGGGCTCAAACTCACAACTGTGAGATCATGACCTGAGCCAAAATCAAGAGCCAGATGATTAACTGACTGACCCATCCAGGCACCCCCCCAGAAAACTCATTTTAATCTCTGATGTTGTCAGTGATGTGTTAAATTTCATAAGAGATAAATTTCCTTGTAGAAGTTCTATGTGCCTGATGAATGACATTATGACAATTCTACCAAAGTCTCCGCTAAGCTAACTTTTTTTCCCAATTTTTTAAAATAGGAAAATAGAATCCCAATTAATTTATGCATTCACTATTCTTCCAGTAAACAGAAATTTGCTCTTATTCTACTTCATAATATGTAAAACACTGAGGCCAATTTTTCTTAAATATGTTCATAAAGACATTTGTGTTACAGGCAAAGAAGTAAATACTGATAAAAATAAAAGTGCAGATCATTCTTTAATTGACACATAACCTTGTTCCCCACCACACACCCATCCTCATTCTTTAGTCCTCTCTTCAACAGAGCTCCAGAATTTGATTCAATCTGGAATCATGTTCCGCTACACTAGCTCCCCGAGCTAGCCAATTATCTATGAAGGTTTCTTCTTGGATGCCCTCAGTTAGCTCTGTTCACTCAATGGAAAACTTGTGGTACTGAATTCATTCTAAATGACAGGCAGAAAAATCTGTACTATTTGAATGGCAACTTAAATATACAAAGCAAGTTATTTGATTTAACTTAACTTAAATTAATCTAATTTAGCTGTCAAAGACCCAACAAAGATGCTTAGTGTTTCATGTGGTATCTGTTTGATATATACAGGTGTGTGTGTGTGTGTGTGTGTGTGTGTGTGTGTGTGTCCAAATGTGTATGTATAGGAGAGAAACTGTACAGTCTTCTTATATCTTTGCAATAAAAGTTGTCTTATTGTTTTCTTTTGTAAAAATAAGACAAAAACAGATTTATACTAAGCTTTATGAAGTTGTAAAATATGGTAGAAACTGTTTTCATTATAAATTCCATCATATAGCATCCAATATTATTCCTTAGAAGTCTTTCTCTCTATTCAGGATTCTATTGTAACTATGCTTAGACTATCTATCAAGCGCAGAACAAAAACAAATTGAAAGAACAATTGTTTCTGCTATAGTCTTTACCATAAAGATTCAGCCATTCAATAAATCTGTCAATCAAATATCAAATAAAATCTGATCATCTCTAATACACCGAGTTCTATGCCAATAATGGCAAAAGTTATGAAAGCATGCAACATAGTTCCTGTCCTCAAGAAAGTTTTTCAAGAGTGTCATTTGCTCTTTTGGAAAATCCAAAGTATTTACTAGGACCCATAACTTTAAAATTGAGAATGACCAGGAGTGCTGTAGGAATTTAAAAAAGAGGATTTAACTGAGGAGACTACACAAGAGATGCGAGAAGCAGAATGTCCAGATGTTCGGTATACTTGATTTCCCCTCTGGATGGAAGCGTCCTCTCTCCAGAACTGCAAAATGGATGTCACAATATGGGCAAAAGATCTTATTTTGTAGGAAATACAAGAGTGGTGATAATGAGTTGAGGAAGAAGAGAAAAATGTAGAACAAAATGGGGTGGTTATTAATGTAGGCCAAAATTCACCTCAAACTGGAACAGTGTTTTCCTCAAAAATAAAATTCCAGAGAATCTCTAGTAACCTTATCTCAAAATAATTTCTCAGTAGTAGTTGAGACATAATTTTATCATTTGCAGGTAATGTCTTGGATGACGTTTTGAGGTACCTTCCCCATGCCCTTTGGCTGCTCTCCTTACCCCCGAGAGGGGTTCCCTGGATGAATGCACTATGGTGTCAGGCTCTGCTGAGTATCAATGACCATTGCATATAGCTTGTGAAAATGTATGTAGAGGAACAGGGAGTCTGAAAAGCCTCCACAGGGAGACACCAAACCAAGAAAGAAATGAATATTCATTTAAATGCTTATTTTAGAGAAATCCATTCTTAATCAACAAGATGAATATGGGGGGAACCAAAGAAAAGCAAGGGAATTTGAAATAGAAGTGGCAGACAGTGAAGAGATGCCAAGCATTTCCTAAAGGACATTTGCAATGAATATTTGGAGGAGTGAGAAGGTAGCCACTGAAAGCACCCAGCTGGTATGGGAAGTTGCACTGAGCATCAGAGCAGGAAAGGGAAGGGGAAAGGCAGGAAATAAGCTTACTAGTATTGTTTTCATCATGCGCAGTGAACTGGCTTCAAAATTGAACTTGTTTTATATAAATTAACATCATTCCATAATTCTGTACTGAATATTGGGGCATGAAGATCCTTGAAAATAGTAAAGTTGGAAATTCTCCTTCTGGCTTCCCATGCATCTGTTCCATTAATGTTAGAATTTAGCTAGAGATGGCCTTGTATTGGTTTCTCTCTGTTTTACATTCATCAGTCAGCCATAGTCCATTCTGAATGTTTATCTGGCAGAATATACAAGCTATAAGCAAGAATTGGCCCTATCTTTAAGCAGCTAGTTATCTGCCAGATGAGATAAAATTTGCAAATATGAAAGAAATAAATGAGGGGCGCCTGGGTGGCTCATTTGGTTGAGCGTCCAATGGTCATGATCTCACAGTTTGTGGGTTCAAGCCCCACGTTGGGCTCTGTGCTGGCAGCTCAGAGCCTGGAGCCTGCTTCCGATTCTATGTCTGCCTCTCCCCTGCTCATGATCTGTCTTTCTCTGTCTCTCAAAAATAAATAAGTGTTAAAAAATTAAAAAAGAAAATAAATAAATGATTATCTCATTACAGTTGTAGTCCCAACATGTAGAATTTGCATTTGCCTCTCACATGGCAGTAAATGAATGGTGTCTTATACTGCAAAATATTGTTGGTCACAGAGGAGGCAGACCTAGCTCTTGGCAAACTCTCTAAATTGCCTATATGGGAATGACTATACAGGTTTGTTGCTTCCTTCCGAATCAGTTTTCTATCAAGAGGCATGTGCTTGCTGTCTCTATATAATCACCTTTAAATTTTTCAGCTATTTTTTTCCTCTTATGTGCAAAAGCTTTTTAAGTAATATGTAATATATATGTATATATAATCTTTTTAAGTAATATGTAATGTATATGTATGTATATATATGTGTGTGTGTGTGTGTGTGTGTGTGTGTATATATATATATATACACAATCATCTGGAATAATTGAGGATGTGGTAAAGAATTGAGCAAAGCCCCATTGACATGGTGAGGCTTAACAAGTGGCTGAATTGTCACTCATTTGCTAAGTGTTTCAGCTTAACTACTGTTTGTGGAGGTTCCTTGAGAACAATCTGAATTTTGACTCTTCAAAGTGCCATGTTAAGTGTATCTGCCATAAAGCCTAATTTAGGGCTTTGGATGCATGGTGTGTAAAATATATTTATTTAGTCAATAAATGGGCCAGGATACTCAGCCATCCTAATCAGAAAGGCCCTGATATGCCATATTCACACTGGTGTTTATCTCCTGGTCCACGTTTCTCTTCATAATCTTCTCCTTCTTTATTCATCTGAACTTTGGTTTTATAGACTACAACGTGAAATTGTAACTGAATTTTTACCGATTATCTACTGGTTTTTTGCCAGCTCCCTTCTCCTTGTCCCTATGTCCAGTTAACTAAATACATGTGCCACTTCTAAGAACGGATTGTGATTTCTGACTTATAACCAACGCTGGTCTAGATGAGTATCTCTCACACCAGAGCCCTGACTGTCTCTGGTTTGTAGCTTGTAGGAGACTGTGAAGTAGAAACGGAGCCATGGACTCCAGGCTGTCAATAGATCTTGCAAGAGTGCTCACTGTGGACAATGCAAAATAGCTAACTCTGAAGTTAGAAAGACAAGAATCCCTCTGGAACTTTGAGCTCAGTGATGCCAGCTATTTGGGCATTTTAAATATTTTAATTGTTTGTTGAATTTTTTTAAACTTCTCCTTCCATTGATATACCATTGAACATCATTGGAAGTAACAAGGTGAATATGGACAGTTAAAAGATTGCAACCTAGAATTCGAGAAACGAAAAGTAACCTATTTTTGAGTGCCAGTTAATATATGAAGTAGGTTCCCATGTGAAGATAGATATGATGTGAGGCTAAAGGCAACATTTATACTTTATATAAAAAGGAACTGGATTAATTTGTTATTTATTCATTATTTATTCAAAACTTTGTTCCTCAGCTCCTACTCTATGGCTGATACTATGCTTCATGGTAACTATTAAGTGTAGTTTCTTTTTATATGATGCATGAATTTTGGTGTTAATGCATACTAGCTTCTCTGCATACAAAGTGTAGAAATTTTTTGCAGTTATCTATAGAGAACTTGCAATAGTTTTTAAATAATAAAATACTAAACACAAGCATAAAGTCTGGAATTCCCACATGGCAATAGTGGCTGGAGAAGGCAGTTAAGAGGGTGAAATCATGGTGTAGTCAGTACTTGATGGTAAATGAGGGAACTTCAAGATGGCAGCATCACCTCCTCTGATTATTAATAAATAAATATTGATGTTAATTTAGCACTTTCCATCTTCAAAGCACTTTACAATTATTAATTAGTCCTCTTAGGACTATTTGAAATATAATTTCTGAAGTTTGCATTTAAATAGGGTATTCATGATGCTGGGGGTTTTTTTGTTGTTGTTTGGCTTCAAGTAAAAGCATTTTTTTTTCAGTTACCAGAATTTTAATTTTTTCTAGAATCAAAGACAGTAGGATGAATGTAGCTAAGTAGACATTGCAGGAAAGATTATCTCAGGACATTGAGTATGGGGCCATGAGGGGCTATATTTGCATATTACCACATCAATGGACCAAAATCATCGTTCAGTTTCCCTATAGGCTTTCCCCAGGGAGAGGTACTTTCAGATTGTCCAATGACCCTGCTTTTGCATCCAGACCTTTGAACAGTTTGTCATCTCTGCCTGGAACTGCCACTCCAAGTGTGGCCATTCTTCTTTGGCCTGCTAATTCCTGAGCATCTCAGTGTTATATTTTATAATGAAGACGCATTTCCTAAACTTGAGATTTCTTTTTACCATGCAACAAATTTTAATAAAGTTGCCAAATAGAAAATTTAATACAGACGTAGATCTCTCTCTCCTAGCACATAGATTAACAAGAAGACCAAGATTATATAAATAACCACTCTACAGTATAATAAGTATTTTTTAAAAAATACCCTTTTTTGGAGTCATGCTAAGCAAAATAAATCAGGCAGAGAAGGACAGAAACCATATGTTTGCACTCATAGGTCTAACAGGAAAACAGGAGAAACCTAATGGAGGACCTGGGGGAGGGGAAGAGGGAAAGAGACTTGGGGAGAGAGAGGGACGCAAAACCTGAGAGACTATTGAATACTGAAAACGAACTGAGGGTTGAAGGGGGAGGGTGAAGGGGAAAAGAGGTGGTGGTGATGGAGGAGGGCACTTGTGGGGAAGAGCACTGGGTGTTACATGGAAACCAATTTGACAATAAACTATTTTAAAAAAATAAAAAAATAAAAATACCCTTTTTTTGAGTTTTATTTTACAAAAAAAAATTGGGGGAAAAGTGTTGAGAGTTCTTATATACTTCCTCAACACCCACCTTGTGTCCTCTATAAACATCTTGCATTAATGTGGTTTATTTATTAGAATTGATAAGTCAGTATTAATACATTGTTATTAACTAAAGTCCTTGGTTTCCATTAGGTTTCACTCTTTCTTTTTTTTTCTTTTTTTTTTTTAATGTTTTATTTATTTTTGAAACAGAGAGACAGAGCATGAGAGGGGGAGGGGCAGAGAGAGAAGGAGACACAGAACCAGAAGCAGGCTCCAGGCTCTGAGCTAGCTGTCAGCACAGAGCCTGATGCGGGGCTCGAACCCATGAACGTGAGATCTGACCCGAGCCGAAGTCAGAGGCTTAACCGACTGAGCCACTCAGGTGCCCCTAGGTTTCACTCTTTATGCTGTACATTCTATGTGTTTTGACAAATGTATAATGACATGTATCCACCATTACGGTATCATGCGGAACAGTTTCTCTTGTTCCATGTTCTTATGTGACAGTTAACACTAGTTGGACTTTGTGAACACTCCCCTTTCTCACAGACATGCCTACATTTCAAGGTGATTGTATCCCGTTGCTGACTGCTTGTACAAACGGTGAGACATTAGTTTTCTTGGTTCCCATGAGCAGGGAGTCTCTTTGACCCAAAAAAATGTATTTTATTCATCCTGACTGGAAGGTAAGGAAGATCAGGGTCTAAGGGTGACCCTGATGAAGAAAGGAGGACATTTGCAATTTAATTCTTTGTGACTTATAAGAAGCCTCCTGAAATATGTCTATCGTGCATCTTGTCCAATTAGGGAGCGTTTTGGCAACTTCTTTTTGTTTTCTGTACCTATCACCTCACTCATTTTTACATTGTTCAGTATCATCACAGGGTCCACAGTGGCACCTACCCTATCTGTGAAGCTGTAAATGATTCTACCAATTATCAGTGTAGAATTGCCTCTATACTTTGGAAAGGCAGCTTGCAGTCCATTGAAAAAAGAATAAATATACTGGCTTATGTCTGTTTCTTTTTTAAAGGTCCGTAAACCACAATTCCCCATTTAGTATACAGGGTCAATCTTCCCATATCATCTTAGGCATTACATTGCTTTGTGATTATTTGTCTACCTCTCTCTCCCCTTTCAGACTGCAAGTTACCTAATGGAAAGAAACAAGTGTATTTTAGTTTATTCTTAGGTCCTTCAATAATTTGAATTTTGCCTGCTACATGATACTCTCACTTTTTGAATGAACTTAAGACAAAAATAAAAACAAATTTAAAAAATAGATATGGGGAGAATAAATATACTAGAAATTCAGTTTTCTGTAATGCTTCAATGAGATGGTTTAAACAAAAATTCTAACTTTCCTAACCAATCTTTACTTGTAATTAATTTCTAATGGCACAGAGAAAATGAAAGGAAGGAGAAGGAAAGCTTATGCTTTGCAATATTGTGGCCCAAAGCCTTGATCAGAATATTATATGTGCCTCAAATTCAGCCTCTTTCTGTCCTTAAAGATCTCCTCTAGACGTGATGTTAAATAATTGAGGATAGACACTGATTACAATAAGGGTAATTTTCCATCCCCCCAGTGAGTAGACGTATTCTAGTGGCTGATAGAGGGACTTCAGACTCTGCTCAAAGAACCTGAAATCTACCCAGAAATTTATGGCTTCCTAGAAGATCAATGGTAAAGACTTCCTGTTTACCTTTGGGCATCCTTTGGAAAGTTCTTTCTTATACCTTCCTATGTCTGGGCCAGGTACCTCTATTAGAACCCCATTAGCATGTTGCGGCCTCCCTCATTTTCCTCTCATATTGAATTGTAATTGCCTGAATACTTGCCCATTTTCTCCACCAGGCTTTAGGCTGCATTGTGACAAGAAGCCTGTTGACTTTGCTTACTGTTTCATCAACTTATGCCTAGCTGATTGTCTGGAACATAATATAGGACAAGGAAGGAAGGAGAAAGGAAGGAAGGGAAGAAAAGAAGGAAGGGAGGGAGGAAGGGGAAGGACAGAAGGAAAGAAGGAAGGAGGGAGGGGGAAGGGGAAAAGGGAAGGAAGGAGGGAAAAGAGAGAGGGAAGGAGAGAAGGAGGAAGGGAGGGAGAAAAAAGAAGGAAGGAAGGTAAGTCTCATCTAGAAATAAACTTTCTCTAACAAGTCTTGGTACATTAAAGCTTAAATGTTTCTCATAGGATCTTGAGTCAGTAAAAGAGTCCTGAACTTTCCAAGAAAAACAAAATGCCTATGTAGCAAGGGAAACTAGCTGCCTTACAGCTCCTTTGGAACCTTCTTTGACAGTGATCAGCCTTGATTTTGCCTTCCCATCTGTCTGACTTATATTGGAGGACAGTGGATTAACTGACCTCAACTATAATTTACTGCTGTGTTCCATGGGAAACCTCATCACTACAGGCAAACATGGAGATGTTCCCAGCACTGACAATGGGATCCTGTGTTTGCATGTAGCATTACCTTGATAAATTTCTCTTGTTTGACTCTGGACCATATTGGTTTTATGTCTTTCTACCTTCTGAGATGAGTTTAACTCACTTATATCCTGTGGGCATTGTTATTCATATGGGAAGACTGTCTCCTTTCACTTACTACATATTTCCTTATTTAATACCTATCATTCATGCGTCTTATATTTCATATTAACTGAGGCAGAGATCATGCTATATATTGCTTTATTACATCTCTTAATAAGTAACAATACTATGTTGAACATAATAGGTGTTAAGTATTTTTTTTACATGATGAGATACATAAGAAATAAAGGGAGTTTTTCTATCACAAATAGAAATATTTCTTTCTAATTCAATTCATATGTACTCCTTCCAAAACACTAAGATTCTGGGATTTATAATAAGAATGTAAGAAATTGGGGCACTTGCATGGCTCAGTTGGTTAAGCATCCAACTCTTGGAGACTCAGGTCATGATCTCAGAGTTCTGGCATCAAGCCCTGCATTGGGCCCCACATTGGACTCCTCGCTGAACATGGAACCTGCTTAAGATTCTCTCTCTCTCTCTTTCTCTCTCTCTCCCTCTCTCTCTCTTTCTCTCTCTCTCTCTCTCTCTCTCTCTCTCTCTCTCTCTCTCTCTCTCTCTCTCTCTCTCTCTCTCTCTCTATCTATCTCTATATCTGCTCTCTCATGTATATGCGCTCTCTCTCTCTCAAAACTAAAAACTAAAAACTAAAAAGAAAAATGAATTTAAGAAATTCAAGAAATAGTTTTCAAAAACCAGTGGCCTCTATGGCCATACCACCCTGAATGTGCCCGATGTCATCAAAAACCAGTAGCTACATTTGTATGTATTCATATATATTTTCATTGGCTCAAAAAAAAAAAAACACACAAAAATATAAAGTGCTTGTCCAGTCAGTTTTTATGTCATACATTGAACTTTGGACTTAAAAGATGACATCACAATCCATGTACTCTCCTTCCTCATCACCACCCACACGGTGCTTCACCCTCACTGATATGCCAAATGGCCTCTAGTAGCAGAAAGGTCAGAAACAAAAAACTTCAAGTTCAAAAGATTTAAAGGCAGGTTATCAGGAATTGGACTGGAGTCCCAAACCATGCAGGCTGTAAGGTCAGAACTTAACTGTTCTTCCATTTTATTGCTCAAAAACAAGAGAACTTGATACATGAGACTCCAGTCCTGTAAACTGTCTACTGAGCTAGCCATTTCATCATGTATGGTTGCAAGTTGAGTACTGACCACACAATTTAAATCGACAGTAGCAGGGCCCTGGTGGGGATGTGAGAAGCTGTGTCACACACAACATTCTTTTCCTAATTATTGGGACCTGGACAGGTGGCAGGAAGGGAATAAGGGGTGAGGTGGGAGGAGAGGGAGGGGTGGGGAGGCACAGTGACATTTCCCATCTCAGGAGTACAAGATTCATTACCTCTGATGAAAAGTCACCAGGCTGCGGTGAGTCCTGACATACTCCGTGACAGGAGAAAGTGACATGGCCATTTGACATTCAGGGCTAGAAGGTTGCCGATCTGTAATCACTAGTTAAAATTGAATCTTGTACATTGCACCCTGCCAGCACAGCTCAACTCTTGATAATTATTTGGATGCTACTGTATTTGGATTTTATTTCCCCAGCAGAGAGGGGAAGTTGGATTTATAGTTTACTGCTGGGTTAAGATTGGAACAGGCTAGATCTTTTTTATGGTTAATATGGCTGAGCCAAATAAATCCAGACATGTTTTTGTCCCCATTTTCATTCTAAACCACTTGGGGGTGGGGTGGGGAGCCACAAAGGAATCAAAGGGTGCATCTTCTAATTTTCCATGAACAAGCTACAATTCTGTCTGCTAATGTTTTCCTCATTTTTCATTTCACTTCATGATGCTTTAAACCAGCCATCTGGACACAGACAGGGCTGGGAAATACCATTTTGCAACAGCTCTAACCTGAGAGGCCACATGGATGAGGACATAGATGGTCAATGCCACTTAATAACCACTTCTTTTTTACCTGGGGGTCAAGAAAAGGACAAGAGAAATGTTTTAAAGTAGGTCATTTTAGCATAATTACAGAGTAGCCTTTATCTGTTGATATGCATGCAGGCATGCTGTGATTCCGATCAGAATATTTTTTCCCTTCATTCCTACCCCAAGGCATGGAAGTTTCTATTCATTACAGGAGCACAGACTGCATATTCACCCCATTAATTGCAGAAGAATCCCCAATGTCTAGTTTGACACGCTCAATGTACCATTTTGAGGAGTCACAAGCCACATGTATATAGAGGGGTGAAAAGATCACCAGGGATCACTTTGTAGACAGAGTAAGTGTAGCCTGTGCGCTAGGGATTAGCTGGACCCTGGGAAGCAGGCATACTGGCCTGATCAAAATATCTTTTCCACTCGTTTCCCTCAATGTTTAAAAGACCATTATTAGAAAAGCATCAATTTAAATGAAAACATTGTATCTCCAAGGTTCCAAAATAATGTCACCATTATCTTGGAGAAAAGAATATATGCTCTCAAACACAGCCCAAAACATAAAACATGGTGGAAATTTTGTTGGGAAAGGCCAATAAGGTCTGGCCCAAGTGGCTTCCAGGATTGGCATTCATTGTTCTGGGGCTTTCCCTCTGGACCTGGGGTTGACTCTCAGTCTTGCTGGTGCTGAAACCTGATTTGTTAGTTGGTTTTAGTCCCATCACTTACAGAGACATACTGTCACGTACACATGCACTAAATTTCTGGGATTGTTTTATGGAACCAGAATGCTGATTTATGTAGTTCACAATGAGAAATAATAATACAACAGGATTTGGAACATGCAGAGGTCACATGACAAGTGTGGAGATTTATAAGTAAACCAGCCAGATCTTAAACAAAATCTGTGCTGGTGATCAAGGAATCACCAGGGAAGTAAAGATGAATTCAACTCTTCACTGTCTTACTGATAGAGGAGATGTAGCCAAAGTTGTCTTCTTCCAATCCAGGACTGCCTTAAGGAGCTGAGGTATTCATCAAACTTCGTGGAAGGCTCCCATTCCCCTGAAGAGTGCTGGGATGGACACTGCTACCCACTACTTCTCTCCCCTTTTGTTCAGTCTTCAGTAGTAAATACCACCGCCTCTGCCCACCTTCTACTTCATACCAGAGAGACAGTGTTGATCTCAGAGCTCAGCTTTCTGAAGGCAGTCTCATAGTTTCCTGCTTTTTAAGTTTCCTTCAGACACAACCACCTTATTGTGAATAAACTCAATATTTGTTTTCATTCCACTAGGAAATGCACTGATATAACAGGGCACTTTAACAAGAAGGTCTTTTGTCCAAAGTGGGAATTTATAACAGGGAAATGTCTAGGAAAGTAAGTGAGTTTTGAGAAGCTTGACAGTAAAGTAACAGAATGAGAATACTGGTGGAAATACTTGGGCAACTAAAGGAAAAGAAAAAGTAGAAGCAGCAGCATGAGGAGGAGGAGAAGAAGAAGAGGACGAGGAAGTGGAAGAAGAGGAAGTGGAAGAGGAAGAAGAAAAGAAAAGAGAAGAGAAGGGAAGGGGAGGGGAGGGGAGGGAGGAAGGAAGGAACACAGGAAGGAAGGAAAGAAGAAAGGAAGGAAGGGAGAGAGGGCTCAGATATATCAAGAAGGATGAACTTATGCCTATAATCTTCTAACGGAGATAGAGCAAAGAGTCACTTGAAGGCTATGGTTGCTGAAATGATAATCTTGTCAGTAATGAAAAGGAGGTATCTGAGTTGGTTAGATGGGGTATGGTTAAAGGATTAAACTTTTTTAGGTAATGTCGTACTTTACTAATCCTAATTGTAGAGGGTAAACTAAGGGTAGTTTCCCTTTTTCTGTGGGCAATAGATGCCTTTATTTGGGAAAAATAATCTCCATTATTCCTTGTCTAGGCCACAAGGCAAAAATGGAAAGCTGCAACTAATAAAGGATTTCATCAACAGAATTGCTCATGGCAAACTGAAGGGCAGTCTTCCTCTTCTCATGGTTGGGAAAGGACCTCTTCCTTTTCTCCCTCAAATGAAACCACACAAAGCACCCCCCCCAGGGAGTCTGCCCTCTAAATTTTTCTAGAGGTTTTCCTTCTTGTATAAATGCATCACCTATGCTTGCATTTACATTTTTTTTCCCCTGTTTCCTATTTGTTCATCTTGCTTGAAGGAGCAGCCTGGAGGTAAGAAATTTCAGAGACCTACATTTAGTCTTTTAGCCTCCTGGAAACTCAATTTTCTTATCTATTAAGATAAAGAAATGGGAATATGGATTTCAAAGGTCTGTTCCAGTTCTGTTATCATGTGAAACTATGTTGTGTTTCCTTTGTCCTTCTCCCTGAAGGGAAGTGTATTTTCCTTTGTTTAGTTTGCACAGCGCTGTGCTCAGTCCAATATAAACAGGACACCAGAAGAGCAGCACTTGGTACTAGACTCCATGCACACCATGGGCACATATGAAGGGCAGCCCTCCAAATACAGTAACACTAGCAAGAGCTCAGACCAGTACTGTCATCTCAGAAAGTGGCTCTCCTGGTTCTGTAACTAGAACATAGGAACTCTGTGTTTTGTAGAACCAAATTTTAGGGTTTTTTTACGCTTTTATTTTAAAATGTTGTATGGGCAGCCTCTTTCCAGCACCATCGTGTTTATGTATGTTTCTGAGAAGATCAAGCTCTCCTGAGCTTTTTACTCATAAGGCTCCCAGTTGTGAGCTTTCCCCATGGCTCTCGATGCAATTAGCCTCCTGGAATATTGAACAGAAGTAATTTTATTGGGCAATCAAGAATACTTCAGCTAAAGCTAGATGTTAGTTATTGCTGAACACTGACAGAAAGGAAGAATATGAGATGTAACATTGTTCACAGGTGAAAAGAACATAAGCCTGCAAACACCCAGGAAATGGTAGCTTGTATTTTGATACTAGTATTATTTTAACATGCATGCTCATGTTCTTTTGAAGAATATTGATTACATTCATTGGCATTACACAATTGGGGTTAAAATCATCAATATCCCATTGAACAAGGGAGATAAAGAGAGAATTTGTGGAGCCTCAGGTGAAGCCCAAAGATTGGACCAGTGGATTTGGATAGATTTTCTTTACTTTCCCCCGACTCTGTATGTCACCCGAGAATGAAGATTTTTGTTGCTAAGCACGGTCGGAGCTTATTACTCATTTTAGGAATATGGGGAACCGGAGTCTTTTTTTCCCCCAAAATGTTCCCTGGCAATGCCATCTGATAATTTAGCAGCAAATGCTTTCCCTTTACCTTCCTGGGGGCTGTTAATTCAAATGCAGAGGGAAATGTGGGTTTGCCTTTTATGCCACACTCTCTTAATCAAAGTGATTTTCTGAAATGCAACTGTAGAAAATAGACTCTTTTATTTTAGGATCAACAACAGATTTTACAATGTTAGGCAAACCTGAGCCCCTCCTTAAAATGTCAGGAAAACAAAAACCATCCCCACCTGAAAGGCCTCTTCACTTGTCTTGAAAGGATTTTTTCGTCTGTTTCCCTTAAGCTGCTTTCTCCTTCTGTGCAACTTCCCAATCCCATTCACAAACTGTTGCCATGGTAAATAATTATATCACAGATGAATTGTGTACACTTCCTTTTCATAGCTGGAAGAGAAATTGTAGAGGAAAGGGGAAAAATCAAAATCCTTTAAAATTACAGGGGAGATAGCTGAGGAAAGATTGCCTTCTCGTTAACATAATTAGCTCCATGAATTATAAATTGGTATTAGAACTTGCTCTTTATGACAAAAGGAGTAATTATATTTACTCATGTAAAATTAAACAATACCAAAAAAATTAATGGAACTCACCAGAAGCTCTCTTGACATTATCATAAAATTCAGAGATCTGAATATCTCGCAATCTGAAGTGATTTAAGCAGCATAAACTTTAATGCTGCTCAAATTTGTTGTGTAGAAGTATATTTTCTGGCTAGTTTATAATTGAACACCCATGTTCCAACCAACAAACAAACAAACAAACATGCACACATATACATACACAAAGCCACAATAACAGACAACCCTTAATTTTTTTATAGATATGAAAAAGATTAAATTACAGAGAAAGCTAGATTTTCTGTACCCAAATGGAATGTGGAAGTACATTCCACTGAAAGATATTTTTTAAATTGACTGTTCTAAAGTCAAGGCCACCAGAATGGAGGGTGACTTCTTTATTTAAACAGCTCTCAAATGTATCTCAAAGTGGGGTTGCTGAGAGAAAAGGCTGATTGTCCTAACTCGCTTTGTCCCCTGCTGGAGGAATGGCAGTGCGGTGAAATGGTAGGGTGGGGGTGTCTGTGCATTTCTGATCCAGGCACTGAAAGAACAATGACTACCATAATTTGACACCAGTGTATGCCTTTCCAGGCCTAGCAAGAGAGAGTAATTACAGAGAAGCCACACTTAGCACCGAATTCTATACAAGCCATTATGGATATTTAAGGGCAATTTTGGCCCCTTCTAAGATTGTGGAGTACTATTTTCTATTCTTTACATCCTATTAAAATTGTTATGAGGGGCTCCTGGGTGGCCCGGGCAGTTAAGCATCTGACTTCCTCTTAGGTCACGATCTTGCGGTCTGTGGATTCGAGCCCCACATTGGGCTCTGTGCTGACAGCTCAGAACCTAGAGCCTGCTTCAGATTCTGTGTCTCCCCCTCTCTCTGTCCCTCCCCCACTCACATTCTGTCTCTCAAAAATAAATAAACATTAAAAAGTATATTTTAAAAAGTGCTTTGAAGGGACTAGGAGAATTCTAGATATTCTGCCCAACAAAACTAAAATATCCATAAATATGTTTTATTGTTTATTATTTCTATCTTTCTTTATAGTTTAATGTAAATGTATTGCCTACATTCCCACTCTCTCACCAGACTCTGTTGTGGTATACTAGAGTTCCACTGTGTGTTAGGTACAGGTTTAATGAAATCAGTCACATTTTACGCAGAAACAATTTTCACTGGGTCTGACAAACTTCCAATATGCTCTGAAAGCTTCCAAAGTATCTGTTTACTTCTAACTGCCCTGCATGTCGATCTCCATATACTGCTTACTCCTGTCAGGTAATTCACAGGAGCCTCTTTTAAAATATATGGCTTAATCCAGATTGGATCCCTCATGAAGTTGTTGACTGAATTGTATGAAACCAAGTGAAGAAAATACTACCTTGCATCCTAGGTATAGGGGCTAGGATAAATATGGGCATCTTTGGAGAAAAACTTAGTTTATACATTCATTCAGCCACTGAGTTTCTTTGGAGGGATCTATAACATGTGCGACTAGACACTGCATGGTAGGAATGGGAGAAGGAGAATAGCAAATAAAATTGGAAGTTGCTTTTTATACTTCCATAATTTATGAATCCTAGAAATGCAGCCTTTAATTCGGAATAATATGTAGCCAAAATGATGTTTATAGTGAAACCTTAGGAATACGACAAAATGATTAAATCATACATTAAATAAAGAAGCAAGTTATAAAATTACCACTCTAATGATGCCTGGTATGAGCATATGGGATGACAATCTGTCACTGCTTTTCCTCCCGGCCATCCTTCCTAGCCTGGGACCTTCTAGAGCCTGGATTAATTCACTTTGCTATTGGAAGTTTCTTCTAGTCTGTCCCTCAATTTTCATCTGAGAGTATTAATGTCGGCCAGTCAATAGGACAACCTTGTGGAGTAGGCTATACCTAAGGAGAGAACCAGCATCCTGTTTTTGAAGGTGCCACTCAGGGTCTCATCAAGAAATACATGGTACACTCTAATAGAGTAATTGAGAAAAGACTAATAGGGAGACTGTTTAGAAAAATACAGACAGGATTAAAAAAAACAATAAGGAATGATGCAGTATTCAAAGATAAGTAACAATGAAGAGTCTTCACCACCCATGAAAGGTCAGGAGGAGTAGGTGGAAAGGGGAGCTGTCATAAGCAGACTTGTAGCCTTTAGTAGAGGCACACAGCCAACCTATGGCAACTTCACTAGACAAGAACAGGAAGAATGAATACCCCAACTCAACATTCCTGTTTTTTAATCTTCTGCAGTACTTTTATTGGTCAAAACCAAAGGAAAGTCAGAGGAACATGCCCTTTAGTTTATGAATATTGGTCTTTGGGGGCAAAAAGCATGATGGAAAAGGGTGAGGAGTAGGTCCAGAAAGACGAATAGAGAACAGCCAACACAATTCAGTGAGAAGCTGAAACCATAAAACAACTTTAGAAAGATTAACAAAATTTTCACTGTAGGAAATTATATATTCCAAAATGAAAAAAAATTGTCATTATATTTAAAAATTATGTTGTTGAATATATGGTATGATTCTTTACTGTAAACTCTCTCTTTGATTTTACTTTGAAGTTAAATTTATTTTCAACCATATGAATCATTTAGTTTAGTCAAATATATTTGGGCCAGTTTTTGAGATCTGAGTTGCCTCACCAATAAAACTTTTTGAACAGTTTTGTTATATAAATATACAAACTAGTGAATGAGTGGTGGAATTCTCTAGGAAAAGTCTCTGTATCATTGGTGACATCCTGGACTGGATTTTGCTGTGTTTTTGATCCATAATCGTATTTTCTTTACCACAGTACTCTTCACTTTCAACATCTCAGAGATCAGTTTTGGTGTTTCCTCAAAAAAATGTGCCTTGAGGCTCATGCTGAGTCTTACATTTAGGCTTTTGGGTAGAAAAAGTATTTTCTAATGATGTGGCATCATTGATTTTATTCAAAATTACTATGTTCTCATGTGTAAATAGCTCATTTTAATACACACACACACACACACATACACCATGGTCATTTACTGTAGGGAAAATTGATAGTTTTTTTTCGTTTCCAGTCAAATGGACTGAAATTAAATATGTACCGGCAAAAATTTTTTTTGTAGTAGGTTATATTAAATTTAGTCTTTTTAAAAATCACCCCTATATTTGTTTCCTAATACTGTTTATCTAATATATTCTATAAATCTCTTTCTTTTACATTATAGCTTTAATTTTATTGATACCACATAATCATGTAAACATTTTTAATGATGAAAATTATATTTGTCACTCAGATAAACCAGTGTCTTCTCAATGCAGTAGATATCAAGTGCCACTGGAGAAGAGGAACAAGAGTTCAAGAAAAACAAAATAAGAAAAGATTATATATTTTTAGGTAGTGTGTGTGGTAAAAGTCTGATGATATGCAGACAAGAAAAGGTAAAACCAGTGATAGCAAAGGCATAGTATTTATACTGTCCCCTACGCCTCTCCCATGGAAGACACTATCGACTGATCACAGCACTGCTTATGCTCTAAATCTTTCTGCAATTTTAGGGTCTTACTCATTCTGGTGTTACCACCCTCCCTGTCTCCATCGATGAGAGTCAACCCTGACTTTTGGAAGTATCCCAAACATCAGAAATGTCTGTTCAGTATTTTATTTTCCAGTGGAAATTGCCTTTGAAAATTGTACGTTAATACTCTGTAATGGGTTAAATTAACACACTTTCTTTTTTTGTTATGTTTACATTAAAAAATAGTATATGCCCTGATTTGGAAATGTCAAATTTAAATACGTAACTTTACTCAGTACTTATTCATGTTCACTAACAGTTATCAAACAAGGGGACTTGGAGCTATAAAATAACAATTTTATAATAATAAAAATAATCATTGAATCTTTCATATTTAATGCCAAATAGCATGATAAACACTTAACAGACATTACATTAATTTGATACTTTTAAAAGTTATAAGGAGCATTATTATTCTAATTTTACAGTTGAGGAAACTGAGGTTCATAGGATTATGTAAGTTACCCAAGATCACCCAGTTTGTATACGTGCTGTTGAGGTGTGCCCAGTATGGACTCTATAGTCATAATGTATAGCCATTATTAAGGACATATTTTCACAATAAGTTTGTTAAAGAAGTAATCACATTAATAAGCAAACTAAATTCATCAAAGATAAGTGATTTTCTTCCTTGGCACCATGTAGGTGCCTAAGTTACAGCTAAGAATTGAATACAAGGTTGCCAGACTCTTGAGTTAAGGCATGTTCTCTCCCACCCCAACCAAATGTCTGCCTAATAAAGTCATGAATCTGATAGTTCATTATCTGCCGAACTCCTCAATGAAAACTTAGGGAGTATTTGCCTATACACTTCCTAGGTCAGAACTTGCTGCTTCTTCACAGCTTCCAGATAGTTCCCAGTTTGGGCAGGAAAAGTAAGCATTCCATATGCATCGTTCTCCATCTGAAGGTCAAAGAAGGAAGCTCAGATGTTTCAAAGTCGCATGTACATCTGGAAATACTGGAGATCATCAGCACTTATAGGTCAAAAATGGAGTAAAACTCAGATCACACTATAAATAAGCAAACAATGCCAGAGCAGCATTTGAAATAATAGCCACATTCACATCTCAGCTCTCCATCAGCTGGGTGCTGAGAACCTACCTCAGTAACAAATGTCGCTGGAGGTCTGAATGGCATTTGGAATGGCTCCTTGCCTGCTGGCTGAAATCCTCATCAGGGCGAGCTCCAAAAAGAAGTTATTTCACCTAACGCTTGTCGACTTCTATTAGATCACCCTGGGCATTAATTTCAATTTTCATGTTTCTGCACCATAAAAAAAAAGGAAGAAAAAAACTTCATATGTGCCAAAGCTTAGCTGCCAACTGTTGGGAAAAAAAATTTGATTTCTATTGAATACTGCACTTTGGAATGAAAGAAAACATTGTCTAAATGAAGCTGAGGCTCTCAGTCACCTATGCCTATATTACTGTGAAATCAATTATGTGGGCTCTTTCGAAAGTTACTGATTGTAGCAAATTGAATGGCCTTCATTTCAGCATAATTTGGAGAGGTTGATGTAATCAGAGACCTTACACCACAGTGAGATACAAGATTCGTGATATTCAGATGGGAGAAAAGCTACAGTGGTTAAGCTTGTTCGTACCTTCCGCTTACCGGCTGTAACGCTTTCATAAGGACAAATGAAATTGTTTTGATGAAGGCGGTGATGGTTCTGAAGGGATGCGTGAGGGGGTAAGGGAGTGGAAATAAGGTTGCTGGAAATCGCACTATTGTCCTCATATTCAAGGAGGCTGCAAAATCTAATCCTAGGCCTAATTGGCTGCAAATGAAACACTTTAATGTCAAATCTTGAGTTATGCCCCAGAGCTGAGGTTCAAGCTTAGATGTGAGGAGAGGTGAAATGCTTGATTTTTCTTACTGTGAACGTTTGTTCCACTTCACTCTTTTGGAAGTCTAGAAGCTCAAATAATTGCTCTTCAAATTATAAATTGATTATCTCCAACCCCAAGACAGTTTTTGGCTTGAGAAAATTCCTGGCAGGTTCGGTTTCATTACATTTGCCTAAATGGAAAGTATTGTATGCATTTATATATGGAAAACAGCATGTTTGCAATCAGTGTTTCTACTTCATAATATGTCCTTTGACGTTACCCAGTGCTGAGACAGTATGGTTTGTTCCAAATTAACAGCAAAGTGGCCATGCCCCATCAGGGTCTTTGAGTTATATGAGCTCATGCTCTTGGCCTTTGATGCTAAACAATATGCTAAACAATAATGTGCATCTTGCAGGATGCCTGGCATGTTCTAGCTTTGAGAATTAGTGTGGCTTTGGCCTCGAGGGACGAACAGGGTTATTTCCTTTGTATGAAGAAGTCTGCATTTGTCTTTCTTCACTGATTTCAGAAATCCCAACTCAAGAATAAAAACTTGGTGACCGTTTTTTATGAATATTGAAGGTAGCTCCCTCATTTGGAACTGACTCTTGGTTGGAGTTGAGAAACCTTAATATAGTGAAAGGGAAAGGACCTGGGTTCAGTCTTAAATCCTTTGCCTTGAATCCAAGATTTACCTGACTGAACTTCAGTGTCTCCCCGTGTCTATGGGATCTACTTGGTAGGGTAACTGAAGGATTATATTACAAAATGCATGTATGTTAGCAGACCTGTAATAAGGATGAGAAAATATCAGTTATATTATTCAGTCAACCAGATCATAAAGCCCTAAAAGCAATAGTCATACTTTCCTCTTTGCATAAAATAATACCTAATACATCTTAAATGTTCAATTATTTGTCACTTGAGACAACCAGATATTTTAGAAAGAAAACAGATAAGGATTCAAAAGCTTTTAGTTCAATCCCAGATCTAAGAGTGCAGTCTTAGGAAAGATACTTATTTTTCTGGGGCTATCTACTCTAATATGTAAGTAAAGAAGTATATTTCAAAGCATTTTAAGACTTCCTTTAAAACTAAATAGTGAAATGCAAAAATTTACTTTATGATATGAAATTCAATAATATTTTAATCTACATATATTTATGTATAGCATTATATCAGTACTTCTATATATGTCATGTTTTTGGATGCCCATTATCAACTGGAAAAACTTCCACGTAAGGTCTAAAACACACCACTCTCTGTCTCTGTCTCTGTCTCTGTCTCTGTCTCTCTCACATGCAAACTTTCTATACTTTTAAACTAACTGAAGCAAGATATCTCTCTAATGGTGTATCCTTTAATTTAAAAATGTAATATACTAAATTTTATTGAGAAAAACGTGATATTATCAGCTAAGAAAACAATGGAAATTAAAGACCAATGAAAAATTAAGATACCAAGAAGGAAATAATGGAAATTTATTCAGGATTTGGGATTAGAAATAACTTTTTCTGGAACACCTAGGTGGCTCAGTCAGTTGAGTATCCAACTCTTGGTCTCACTCAGACCATAATCCAACTGCTTCATGGGTTCAAGCCCCACATCAAGTTATTTGCTGGCAGCATGGAGCCTGCTTAGGATTCTCTCTTTCTACCTCTCTCTTTGCCTTCTCGCAGCCCCCCACCCTGCCACTCATGCTGTATCTCTTGAAATAAATTTTTAATAAAGTCTTTTTTTTTAATGTTTTATTTATTTTTGATACAGAGAGAGACAGGCATGAGAGGGGGAGGGGCAGAGAGAGAGGGAGACACAGAACCGGAAGCAGGCTCCAGGCTCTGAGCTAGCTGTCAGCACAGAGCCTGACGCGGGGCTCAAACCCACAAATGTGAGATCTGACCTGAGCTGAAGCCGGAGGCTTAACCGACTGAGCCACCCAGGCGCCCCATTGAAATAAATTTTTAAAAAAAGGAAATAACTTTTTCTAGTAGAAGAACTACTAAACAGGCACAATACCTCAAGGCTTTCTCTCTTGATTCACAGATATGGTTGCTGGTAAGTACCAACCACTGGGGTAAGTAGCCTATATCCCGAGGGAAGTTAGATTAGGCTTATTCAGATTTAGTTGGGACCAGTATGTATTAGGTATTAGTCTGGGTTATCCAAGAAACAGAACCAATAAGAAATACATATAGATATCTGTCTTTATCTGTATCTACATCTGGTAGAGAGAGTGAGAGAGAATTAGTGTGGCTTTGACACATAGAGTTTTATTGTAAGAAATTGGCATGCACAATTATGATGGTTAAGAAATTCCAAGATCATTTGCTATGCACTTGCTATGCACTATGCAATTAGCATAGTGTAGACCTAGTAGAGCCAATGGTATAATTTCAATCCAAGTTCAAAGGCCTAAGAACCAGGCTTGAGAACCAGGAGAGGCAATAATGTAAGTCCCAGTCCAAATTCAAAGGCAGGAGAAGACTTAGGTAGAAGACAATCACACAGAGAGGGAATTTTTTCTTACTCAGCCTTTTTTTCTTATTCAGGCCTTCAACAGATTAAATGAGGCACACTTACTGGGGCGGGCAATCTGTTTTATCCAGTCTACTGGTTTAAATGTTAATTTCATCCAGAAAACTCCTTATAGTAAGAACAAACTGCTGTCCCTTCCATAATGAAGAGTCCAATGTAATCCATTTGTCACAGGTAAATGGCTGATCACCTTGAGTAATGATGTGATATTAGAGTCACAGGGTTGGTTTCTGGTGCTGGCAAATCGGCCACACAGAAGTGGCTATATTCAGGTTGATTTTGGTAAATAGAACTCCATGGATAATCTCCATCCTGCCTCCATGGCCTCCTTTTTTATGAGCCCATTGGGTAATACCGGGAAGAGACTGACTGATATCCACAGAATGGGTCATCCTATCCATTTGATTGTTAAAATTCTCTTCTTTAGTGAGCATTCACATGGAACACAAATATCTTAATATTCTTTGTCCATCCAGAAATGTTTCTCCACATGCCTCTTCTCCAAATTTCCTTGTCACCAGTTTCCCAATCCTGTTCCTTTTAAGTCCCTGACCATCCATGGGCCACAGCTCATGAAGCAGTATACAGTTACATGGCTGGCCATTTCTTTTTTCAAGTAGAGCGAACAACCAGGTACACTGTTCAAAGTTCTACCCACTGGGAGAATTTCTCTTCACCACTATCTTCTAAGGATACCCAGGGCCTAGTCAAGTTAAAGTTAACACATAAAATTAACCATCACACAGCATTCCTCTGCAGGACGACAAATGGTATGACCACAGAGCTCTCACCCCTCCCTCTGTTGGGAACTAGACTCAGTCCCAAGCAGAGCCATAAAGGACTACCATAGATCTAGCTTTTTCATTTGCACATGGGCTGAAATAAATGCTAATATCATTTCTAGGAGGAAAAAAGACAAAAAATTTTAATAAAACAACATTTTGGGAAGGTTTAATTACTTCAAGATAAAATTATTTTAGAACTATGACCTAGAAATACCCACATTTTTACATAGTGAATACTAACTATACTCTCTACTGTAGTTGGTTTTAGTGGATTTCTACTTTGCCCTGTACTTCTAGATTATACACTGAGAAGTTACACACACACACACACACACACACACACACACACACACTTTCAGTCTTTCAATTCTATCAAATATTTACTGAAACAGTGAAAAAGTGTAAGACATAACTTTTTCTTGAGATTATTTTATAAGCATCTAGGGAAGAAAGTCAAACACAAATAATGGAGAAAAATTCAGCTCCATTTAATCCATTGCTACATTTTGTGGAAGAGACAATAAGTATCATAGGTGGAGGGCACTTAAGGGGAAGAGCACTGGGTGTTGTATGGAAAACAATTTGACAATAAACTATTAAAAAAAAGAAAAAAAAAGAAGAGACTAATACAGAGTCTAGAGTATTTAACAGAAGAGGGATTGGGGCATGAAATGAAACTTGAGGAATACATACCTGGGAGAGGCAAGAAGGCAGGAAAGCATCCTTGGTGTATACAAAACATACATTTAGACTGGATACTGAAGGTGGGTATAGTGTATATAAATGCTATCTTAAGATTCAATCAGAAGCAACTTATGTCTTGGATTAAAACACAGTTTGACTACATTCTAGCTGTTTTATCTCCTTTGTCTGAGTGTCTTTCTTAACATAGAGTTCATCTGATAGTCAAAAACATAAAATGTCTAAGCATATTTCTTCATGTATATCCAAAAGTTACCATTCTGCTTTTCTCTCACTTGCTTCATATAGGCAGTGTTATTATGATCATTCTTTCTAAAAATAAGTATTTCAGCTGCATTTATTCCATCTCATAATACCACACTCAGTATCTGTGTTCACTCAAAGATAAATGTTATCCACATTATTCAAAAATATTTATTTCACTTTAAAAACTATAAAAGTGTTATGCTCCATATGAGCTATATGATAGCCTTGACCAGTCCAGTTGCAAGGATTCACCCCTGAACTGTCAGGGCTTTTTCTTAACGTAATATTGAAAAGATCAGAGAAAGATCCTAAAGTAATTGGAGAAATATTATTTCTAAAAATAATATTTAAAAAAACAGAACTCTACAGTGATAGACTAAATCACCTCATGAGTGCCCTGTTAGTGAAACCATTCAAAGAAAGATGGGGTGACCTGTTTGTTCTTTCCAGGCTGCTGGAAGAGAAATTGTGATTTAGATGAGGGTTTGAATACTTCAAGATTCCTGTTCTCAGCCATATCACACTAGTTTCTCACTACTTCACTGACTTTCAGACTTTTAGTTTCCTCATCTTTAAGATAGACAAAATAAAACCCATCTAATTCTTTTGCCATGAGGACTAAATTATATAGTAGCTTTATAATACTTAGTTTAGCATCTAGAATTCATTGTAATCCCTAGCCCTCATGTGGCCCATTGTTATTCGCTTTGCCGAAAAGATAATCACTCCCAAATGCCAAGATACAGTTAAATGCTAACACCTCCCAAGGTCTTTTTCCTGATTCCCCTAGTTGAAAGTTTTGCTTCCTAAATCTAATGCATAATTGTATGTGTACCTCTCTGTTAATATTTATCACTATCTAAACATGTATTTAATTTCCTCTGCCTCATTGTCAACTTCTTGAGAACAGGGACCACACTACAATTCACCTGTGTATCCTCAGGAAATGAGTAGGTTAGTAACAGTAAGGCACAGTTATTGAGGACCAATATGTGCGAGGTACTCTCTCTTTGGCTCTTTAACTCTTCTCAATGATCCCATGTCAAAAGTATAGTATTATTAATAGTTTGTAGGGAAAAGCAACCACAACGCAACCCCAATGTTCAGGAGGGTTCGGCAACTTGCGGAAATCATAGCTACCCAGAGCCGGAGCTAGGCTTTGGAACAAGGTTGTCTAATTCCAGAACCCATCTCTTAACCTTTGTGTTATAAATGTGGTGATCTTGACCTAGCTCTAGTCTTTGGCAGTGGATATTCACCTTGGTATTTCTGTAGTAATAAGCCTGCTTATCTTAACTAGGCAATAGATAGAGAGTCCATAATGAAAGCCAGTATAGCATTTTCACATTGGGGGTTAGTGACAAAAGATCTAATGTAAACAGAGAAGTGTCAGCTGGGAAAGGCTGGATCCAGACTTAAACTCAGGAGGCCTAGTGGTGGAGATGGACATTACTGTCAGAGATAAGCAGGGAAAAAATATTGGGCACTAAGTCCAGAAGGAGGATTTTCAGGCAGTGTGTCCAGAGAAGCAGCCACCGTCAAACAGATCCAACAAGGAGAAAGGGGATTATCTTAACTGGCAGATGAAGCATGAACATGTTTTAGAAAAAGAACCACATGCAGAAATCCAATAAGAAGTTCAGTTCTATGGCTGATCTATGGCTCTTCCTCTCAGAGGAACTTATTAAAGAATGATACATTTCTGGTCCTAGAGGAACTATATATCAAGACAGGGACAGAGGTTAAGAGTATAAGGCAGGGATCTAGTAACCACAAAAGAGAAAGAAGTTGATGATTGCATCTCAGGATCAAGACAGACATCTTGTGTGCTAGAAGAGGTACAAGGTCAGAGACAAACTGGAACCACTATTGACATGATGCTGAACCAGTTGAGATACATGCATTATAAAGCCAGGTTTGGGTGGAGCAGAAACCATACTCAGTAGCTTTACATCACTGTAGACTTTTGAGGAAAAACAACTAGGTAGATTCTGATGGGCGTATTTTGTAGCAAAGCCAAACTGACTTATTGAATCCCATTGAAATTAAAACCATATCAAAATTTAAAGTAAATACCTAAAATATTTTTATAGCAGGCCCATAACCAATACTCTACCTCTGACAGATAGCAAAAGACAGACTATGCAGAAATAATGATAGCATTTCTATTATTATTTCTATTACAGCTTTGTTTTTCAAACTCTGACATTTCTCAGAACTACCCAGAGAGCTTGTTAAAGCACAAGTTTTTGGTCCCTACCTCCAGAGTTTTTGATTCAGTATATCTGTGGGGAAATTTGATAATGTGCATTTCTAACTAATTTTCAGGTGATAATGATGATGTTGGTCAGAGATCCCATTTTGAGAACCCCTGAATCAGAGTAAAACTTTTCTGAACTATGACTAGTAAGAATTGATCCAAAGTCACCAATATTAAACAGAGAGTAAACCACACTGCAAACACACACACACACACACACACACACACACACACACACACGACTTAAACAAATATGAGATTCCTTTGTGGAATTTGAAAAGTCTGAAACTTGACTAGATTCATGAATTCTCAGATTCCTGCTACACCTCCCAATTTTAATGGTGAAACTATAGTATCTTACAAATACATCCCTAAACGGGCCTTTACTCTAGCACTATTTTGTTTCCACCCACATGTTAACATGGCATTATTAAATTTCCTTGAAATCAGTAAGGTGTCCTTCTAAACATCTCTGACTTTCTAACTATGTGCCTGACTTTACCTAAAATTTTTGAGTCATATGTTTAATACGAAGAAAACTATTGGCAAATAAAATGGTTTGAGACAGAGGTATGAAGAAGAGAAGTAAGGAACAATCACATTTCCACGAGAATTAAGTCAGGACTCATAATAATGACAGAGTTGGGGAGCAGGTGTCCAGCATTAATCCACGTAGCCTCATGACATTAATGGGAGTCCTGTGGCTTCATTCCCAAGCAACACTTTGAACATTCATCCCAAGATATGAATTAATACAATGTAGTTCCTGCACTGCTGGGCCTTATTGCTTAATTAATGTGATCATAATGACAGCGGTGGACTCTAAATTTTCCATGTCACTTCATGTCCTATAAAGTTCCAATAAAGTAATGAGCTTCGATAGAAGATGAGTCATTTGCATGTTAGAGTTTAAGTGACAGGCTTAGAGGCAGGGTCCACCATTAAAAAGAGGTTATGCAAAGATACTGGCTGAGAAAGACATTTAATGTATACTAAGTTTTGATATTTATGGATATCCATCTCAGAACTAAAACCTGAAAATTAACATTTATTTTTACCATGTCTCCATTGTACTCAAGGAGAGAAACCTTGTGTTAACTCAATATACCATCAACTTTCCATTTTTCCTTTAAACAGGTAGTTATTAACAAGATGTTGCCCTATAGTATTCTGGGCGTTACGGAGTTGTGAGTGAGGACAAGTTAAGGATACATGCCATATCTTCCCATAATTACATACGGAAACATTTCCTCCATGTTACTAGATTTACTGTCCTTTTCCTGCCTTTATATCCTACTTACCACCTGTAACATTTCAGATTATTGACTGATTCTTCTCCTTCTTAAATTTTTCTTCTCACCAGTCTGTAATCTCATTAAAGTGTTCTTGTCCTCCATCTATAACCCAGACATTACTCTTACCCTTTGACTGTCCCTCTTTAATACAACACTTTAATAAAAGAAACCCCCTGGGTTATTATCTTGATCTTCTCTGCTTTTTCTCTACTATTTCTTTGGTTATGTCATGTATTTATACACTTGAATTATCACATCAAGCAAAAGAGATTTTTAAAAATATATTGGAGAGTCAGAGAGTGAAATATGTGGCTAAAACATGCAGGAGGTGTAATATTCCATCCCATCCACATGTTATATTTCAGCAAAACTACCAATGCTCTAGTGTTTAATAAGGAAACAAGAGTGTTTTAATATAAGGTAACAATTATCTCTGTACTTGTGTTTAATAAGGTAACAATAAACAAAACCAATAAAAATAAACAGATAATTCTACTCTTTTATATCCTACAGTGCCCAGTCACATGTGAAGTTATGAATTGGCAGAACATGAAGATATTTAGAAATGCATACTTTCAATTTCTGCACTAGAATCCATCCTTGTTGGCATAGGGACTTATTTCTCTGATTTTTTTACTCTTTCTGTGGTTTGGAAGGCTGTTCATGTCTTCTATTTCCAAATTCAGTGTGCTTTAAATAAGGAAGGGTACTCATTTTCCTCAGTGTATAAAAGTATGCCACAGTGAAAGTGTGCTTTAAAACAAGGGCTGACAGGAAATGATGGTCTCAGAATCTCAAGTTTTTGAGGTGTAAGAGTCATCAGGAAACTTTATAAATAACATTTCATAATATCTTCCCAATTATCTGAAGATAAAATCTTAAAATGTACAAGAATAAGTAAATAACTTATCCCTCCTGTGGTTAGGGTTTTGATGCCACAACTTTTTGAAATATGGATCTCCTATTCAGAGCATCTTTAGATAAGCTAGATACAAAGCAGGAGAAAGTACTTCATCTTTGAGACTTGGGTACCAAAGATTATCTAGTCTCCAGTATGTATCCCATATCAGGAATGGAGTGTATAGAAATCTACAGGACCACGAGTATACTGGGAAGTCAAGAAATGCCTGAGTTTGCAAGAAAAACAGCAAATAGAAAGGGAAACTAAAAGAAATCAGGAAGACCGTTTTTAAGGTGGCTTAATTTCACACACTTATATAAGTAATTGGAGGCCAAGAGAAATATAGATATGCAACATGAAGGAGTAGGATCAAGGGTACTTGATTGTTCCAAAAAGCTCCTGCCCTAATCTTTCACATAGTTCTTATGGGACAGAAACCAACCCTAGTTAGATAGAACTGATTCTTAGCCAACACGTGGGAACTGACAAAGAGAATCAAAGTACCATCAAATAGTAGAATAGAACTCTGAGAACATTAGGGTCAACAGTCTTCATTTTATATCGTATGAACCTGAGTCTCAGACAGGGAAAACCACATGCCCTAGAAAAACACAGAATGGTAAAGTCACATCCAGAACAAAACCACACCATCTAATTTCCAGTCCCAGTTATATAACTGTCATTTGAGGTTAGTGGTGATAAAATCCAAAAGAGCTAATATAAATGTGCATATATGTACAAATCCATTTTTGGAGGCTTATAATATTTATTCTTCTCAATATTGTGGATATACAGAGGACATTAAATTACAAATCTTAAATATACAAGAACAGGAGCAATATTATGAGGTCATAGACCACATTTGCTTACTCATTTCTGCCTCATGATTCACTTAACCTAACTTTGATCCCTCACCCAATATATTATTTATTTCTAAAGGTTCTTTCTGTTTTCTGAGCAAGGATACCACTGTAATCTTGGCTCCAAATTAAGAAGAATGGTCATTTGATGAGGCATTCACCTTGGAAAGAATTTTGCTCTGAACTACAGTGAATTACGATCACCTCTTACACCACTGACAATCAATATCAGTTTGCTTGCTTAAATCCCTGTCCAGTGTATTTCTTTTTTGCTCTAAAAGATCTAACTCAAGTATGGAGTATGTTATTTAACACAGTAATGTATAATTTCAAAAATTGCCATTTCTATTATTCCTTGCAACTCTCTAACACCATTTAAAACCCCATGCATTTCTTCCTAACTATTCTCAAACCAAATGCGAATCTGTAGGCCAGTCTTTGAAGGTGTTTTGTAATCTCACAGGTTAGTTGGAAATGTCCAAAGGTTCAGTTATGTCTTAACTGAATTCTTATATTAAGGACACTTTGTGAGAGTACCTCAGTTAGCAAAATATAAGTCCAGCAGAATGATAATTGCTTGTCTGTATTAATGTCTTGTGTCTCTGGAGAGACACTAAATTTGTACGTTACTTCAAGCCCAGGTATTAGTTACTGTTGCAGGGTCTAAGGCCTGACTACATAGGATTGGTGACCTATTGGAAGATTTCATGGGAATATATTTTTATATGGAATTTAAAAATTCATCTAGTTAGAAATCATCTGAAAGGAAGAAATCTAACCTGGTTAGCTGACCCAGTAACAAGCTTTGGTGTCAGACTGATAGACTAGGACTCAGAGGCTTAAAGTCTGAGGCCTCGAGAGTCTGATAGCAGGAGCCATAAGGAACAGAAGAGTAGCTTCATCAAAGCTTTTGGGAGTCTTGGAGTATAAGTGTTATATTCTTCAGATTCCTCTAAATGAATATAATGGAAAGTTGAGAGAGGTGGGTCCTACTTATCTTGGAAATAGGTAGAGGTTAAACATGTTAGGCTTCTCTCAGTTTGGATTCTTACAAGCAGTGTATATTGAGACATTCCAGGAGATGGTGGTGTCCAGCAGAGGTGTGGCTAAGACCACATTGCCCACTGTTGCAATGAGAATGCCAGAAATGTGATTTTGGAGCCTGGAGAGAGAGTAGCAAGATTTAGAGAAGCAATGGCTTTGCTTAAGGGATGCTCTTAATATCTGACACAGTGCTGATTAGAAACATTGGTGAAATGCCCCCTATATATTCTTAGGTGTTCTCTAGGAAAATTTGCAGGGAGCTTCAACTTGAATTAGAAGAAAGAAACGCATTATATTGACATTATAGCTATTAATGAGAGCTCTTTTATACTCAGAGGTTGATAGGACCAGAGAAACTTCAGTTGACATATTTGTAAGCTTTGTCTTTTATGATTCACTAGCCAGCCATGTGTATTTATACACCCTGTAGCATCTGTTTGAACTATTTTTTTAATCAGAAATTCCAGAAGATTTTACATCCCAAAAAGTCAAAAGCCAATATTCTAAAGTGAACACTTTCCTGTCTGAGTTCACTATGATCTGATTCTTCTTTGAATTTGCAAATCATTTGTTACCTGTGCCATTCATTTAGTTAACTTCTTTTTTACTTAAAAAAAATCTTTATTTATTTATTTGAGAAGGAGAAAGTGTGTGTGTACTTGAGTCAGGGAGGATCAGATAGAGGGAGAGAGAGAATTCCAAGCAGGCTCCACATTGTTAGCACAGAGCTCCTCATGAGACTAGATCTCATGAACCAGGAGATTATGACCTGAGCCGAAATCAGGCATTGGATACTTAACTGACAGAGCCACCCAGGTGCCCCTACTGAACATCTAAAAAAATTAATTTATTGTTAGTTTCTTAACCAAAGTATAGTTGACTTTTGTGAACACCTTTATGGACTCACTCGTGTCATCACTATATTATTTGTAGTAATGCAAAATGCCCTAAAACTGCAAATATGTTCTTCTAATTTTCACAAGAGTAGATTCTATTTCCTTTTCTAGATTGCAAACAATGAGATTGGTGTGACTTGTCTTTATTTAGCTTAGAGTAGTTTCTAGTGTGCTAAAGCAAGGGTAGATACTCAAAAGCACTTGAATGAATGCATGAATGAAATGTTTAATTTTCCATCACTGAGGCTATGATGGCCTTACAGAAGGACATGCCCAGTTCCTGTTACATGGTTTGGTTCATCTGTTTCCACTATATTGTGGCCAATAATAAGGAAATGGTTGAATTCTTCTTCTCAGTAGGGTGTAGTGATTCCCTGGGATAATCTCTCATTTGTCAGAATTGCATTTTGATAAAAGTACAAAGAAGGAGGTAAAAAAAAAAAAAAGGACAAAAATCTGCTGATAAATTTAAAAATTTTTACTAGAAACACAGCAGTAAAACAGCTGAAGCTCAAATGTAGGGAGAATCATGTCTCCTGAAAATAAATATCCCCCAAGCTCATAAACACCAAGGCTAGTGGTCAGGAATGAACAGATGTTTATTGCCTCATGCACCCTCTGCTACTCTGGGATAATCTCTTAAATATCCCAAATCCAGTTTGAATTTAAATTAGATTCATATTTTCCTTCACGATTATTCCATTAAAAGTATCATATGATTAGCCAATTAAATGGAGGAAAAAAATCAGTAGGAGAGCAATCCCCTTTAATATTTTCAATTAAGATGTAGTGTGGCCAATAAAAACGGCTTACATTTTCATTTTATGGGTACCTATGGAGAGCATTATGACACAAATGACTCAGAAGAAGGTAATCGTTTCAAAATATATTGTAGTGGAAGACTGTAAACAGTGCAGTGTGTTAGCTTACAGGGGATGTGATGAAAATATAAAGTTTTTTTCAAAGGGGATTCATGTTTATTTTATAGTCTTTTAGGGTGCTTGTGCCTGCCAATTTGTAGCACATATTTCTAAAATGCCATGGACTGTTGTCTCCTAGGGAAGGGTTGGAAGGTGAGGATATACCCATTAGGGGATAATATGTTTTTAAGGAGAAGAGAGTCATGTAGCAACTCCATCCTGTCTGCTGCCTAGATTTGAAATGGAACTTCACCAGGGTATAGTATAAAACCTTACTTCCTTATAGGACCATAAAGAGAAGGCCAAAAGACTTGGCCTACATGATGTCAAATGTAGCAAGGAATATGGGAAATTTCTGAGTTTTCTAACTCATAGCATAACATCAAACACTTTGAGAACTGTAACCACTGAAATTAAGACTGAATTGTTTTATTTTGTCTGACTTCTTGAGATTGTTCTTAATGGGTATAGTATGTCAGAGTTTTTTTTAAAATTTTTCTGTACATATGATTTTATTGAATTAGGCCAGCAATGATGAAATTCTCATGATCTGGGGAGAGTCCTCAATCCCCATATTATTTTTTTTACCTGGTTTGATTTAGAATTTATAGGGGGGACTGAGTGGCTCAGTCAGTTAAGTATCTGACTCTTGGTTTTGGCTCAGGTCTTGATTTCGTGGTATGTCGATTTGAGCCCTGCATCTGACTTTGTGCTGACAGCTCAGAGCCTGGAGCTTGCTTTGGATTCTGTGTCTCCCTATCTCTCTGCCTTCCCCTGCTCATGCTATGTTTCTCTCTCTCTTTCAAAAGTAAATAAACATTAAAATTAAAAAAAAATAATTTATATACTTGATTTTGACTGAGAAAATTTATCAAGACCATATTGGCTAAGGATTGTTACTTGCACATAAAGATTTAATAAATACTTAAGTTAGTCATCTATGTAAAAGCTGACTAATAGTGTTGAGAATGCATCTCAACAATCTGAAGCTCTAGAGCAAAAATAATGAAAACTTTGGGGATTAAATATGTGCTTCTAATAATATAAATTTTAATTTTTAAAACATTCTTAAATTTTAAAAAAATGTGCTTATAATGTGTCAGATTCTGTACCGGATATTTAAATACATCCCTCAGTCTTTATCACATTCCAGTGAGATCAGTATTGTCATCAGACTCAACAAGGACCACATAGCTTGCACGTGGTGGCAAGTGGGAGCATAATCACAAGATCTGAGGCCATATTAGTATATATTTCATCTCATGGTTATATATATTTGACACTATTCTAAGCACAGGAAACACTGGAATATACAGAGGTGAGCAAGTCAACCATAATCCCTTCCCTCATGGAATTTATATCCTCTTTTATTTTGCATATAATTAAAGTTTGTTTCCCAATCTGTTTGATAAGATTTTTAGTGTTTTTAATGTCTTTGATGAATAATTTAAAATGTGAAGCAGAATATTGAACCAAAGCCTTTTTTTTTCTTATTGGTAGCTCATGTTCACATAGAATGAGCCTTATGTTTTCTATTTTTATGTTTACCCAGTAATTATATAAACTACATAAACAATTAATTCAAATCCCTGACTTCTGGAATGAATTAGATTTATTCTTTTCATACAGGAAAATTCATAACATTACAATTATTTTTTTGCCACAGGCAAAAATGAAGTCTAGTTGTTTGTTGTGTTCATTACTCCACCCTTACACAACTAATTCTGATTTCTTGATCCATCATGATTTTTTTATTTGTTTTCAAAATTGCCTCATAAAAAGAATCTTAGACTGATTTATTCACTTTTGAGAGCTGGAACATCACTCATCTCAGGAAGGTTTTAATTTTCCTTATGATCTGGTGTTAAGTGGAAGTGTATGGCACTCCAAAAAGAGAAATTTCAGGGATCACATTGTGAGTGAATGACAGCTACAGGTCGGAGCATCTTCTGTGCTATTCCTAACATTATATCATGTGCAGTTAATAACACTATCCACACATACACAACTATCATGAATATGTGCTTTGCTTATGTCCCTCTGTCTCTTCTCAGTTTACACATCTGTAAAATTTGAATAAAAATACCTATTTTTTAGAATACTCTACACTGTGATATTATAATGGAGGATACATGTCATCATACATTTGTGTACACCCAAGGAGTGTACCATACCATGAATGAACTCTAAATTAAACTATGAACTTTCGGTGATTATGATGTGTCAGTGTCATTAACTGTAACAAACGTACCACTGTGCTGAGGGATATTGATTATTAGGGAGGCTGTTCATGTTTGGGAGCATGAGTTATATGGGAAATCTCTGTATCTTCCTCTCAATTTTGCTGCGAACCTACTAACTAGTCTAAAGAATAATATCTTAAAAAATGATGATCAGTATCAAGTGGTGATGAGGAGTTAGAACAACTGTCATATACTCCTGGTTGGAATAAAAAATTCTGCAGACACATTAGAAATCCGTTTAAAGTTAAACATGCATTTGTCACATAACTCAGCAATCCACTCTTAGGTATTCATCTAAGTGAGTTGAAAAAGTATGCACTATGAAGTTTACAGAAACGCTTTTTATCATCATCAAAACCTGCAAACAACCTGAAAGTCCTTCAACATGTAAATGCATAAACACTTTACATTCATTGTTGCAGTGGAATGGCACTCAGTGATAAAAAAAAATGTACTAGTGACTCATGGAGCATGCATGCATCTTAAGCACATTTTGCTAATTGAAAGAATTAGCAAATAAAAAAAATAGCTATGTATCATGTGTTGTGTTGTTCTTGTTGTTTTTACCTAAGTAGGCTTCTCTAAAGGGTGAAATTTTAAGAAATGTATCAGTGGATTAGAGGTTGTCAAGGTTTGGAGTAGGAGAATTTATTGTCTACAAGGAACAGCATGAGGACATTTGGGGGTTAAAGGAGTTGATCTCTATGATGATATATAAGTGTAATGCATTTATCCAAATGTATAGACCTGTACGCCACAAATGATACATTTTACAGTATGAAAAGATTAAATATGATAAGAAAATATTTTGGAAAAACTCAAGATGAAATACAGATATGGCAACTTTGATACTACTACAAGTTAGTAAAATAACTGTGCTAAAGGAACTACATAAGAAAGGAACAACTGATCTGGGGTACCTGTGTGGCTTAGTCAGGTGAGTCTCTGACTATAGCTTAAGTCATGATCTCACCGTTTGTGAGTTGGAGCCCTGCATCGGGCTCTGTGCTGACAGCTTAGAGCCCGGAGCCTGCTTTGAGTTCTGTGTCTCCCTCTCTCTCTACCCCTTTCCTGCTCACACTCTGACTCTCTTTCTCAAAAATAAGTAAACTTAATTTTTTTAAAAAGGAGTTTATCTAACAAACTTTGGGAAACAATTTTTTTCTAAGATTAAAATAAGAAAAATATTCATACTGATCATATATTTATAACTAAGAATTTATACTGTTTTGGGGCACCTGGGTGGCTCAGTCGGTTGAGCAGCCAATTTTTGCTCAGGTCATGATCTCACTGTTGGTGAGTTTGAGCCCCACATAGGGCTCTGTGCTGACAACACAGAGCCTGGAGCCTGCTTCTGATTCTTTGTCTCCCTATTTCTGCCCCTCCCCCGTCCCTGCTCTGTGTGTGTGTGTGTGTGTGTGTGTGTGTGTGTGTGTCTCAAAAATAAACATCTTAAAAAATTTAAAAAATTACTTATACTGTTTCTAACTTATAAATATACATAATACATATATTTATTATGCATTTATATATAAATAATATAAAGTTGTTTTCTTTGAGGCATAGGTATTCTAGAAGTGTGTTGTTTACTTTCTAAGCAATAGATCAATTGCAGTTATCTTTTGCTATTGATATCTAGCCTAAATTCTTTGTAATATGATACCAAATGATGAATATATTCAATTAAAAATATATATTGAGCTTTGCTTTAAAAAACAATGTTTTGTAATTTTTTCTGAATACTCCACACATACTTGATGCAAAAGCACAGTCTGTCATTATTTGGTGCAATGTCTATATATGTCAGTTAGGTCGAACTTGTTATTTGGGATTGTTCAAATCTCCTATATAACTTCACTGATTTTTATTATTTTATTTGTTTTTTCTAGTGCGTATTGGAATAAGTTATGTTAAAAAACCTTTTTTAATCGTGGATTTATTTCATTTACTCTTTGTTTTTTGCATATTTTAAATTATTTCGCCATTATGTATTTTGACTCTTTTATTGGGACATGGAGATTTAACATTGTGATATACTCCTAATGGACTGATTCTAACCGTTATGAATTGTCCCCTAAATATTGCTTTGGCAACAGATCACAAATATTTACATGTTGTGGTTTTGTATTACATACAAATACTCTCAATTTTTCTTGTTTATTTTTTTCCTTTTACCCATGAGCTACTTAGAACTGCATTAAGTTTCCAAATATTTAAAAAAAACTTCCAAGAGATATTTCTATTAATTTCTAATTTAAGTCCATTGCGATTAGAGAATGACTTCAAACTTCTTTTTAAAAAATTTTTTTAAATGTATTTATTACTGAGAGACAGAGAGAGACAGAGCACAAACAGGGGAGGGGCAGAGAGAGAAGCAGGCTCCAGGCTCTGAGCAAACTGTCAGCACAGAGCCCGATGTGGGGCATGAACCCATGAACCGAACTGTGAGATCATGACTTGAGCTGAAGTCAGACACTCAAGCGACTGAACCACCCAGGTGTCCTATGACTTCAGACTTCTAAAATCTATTGAAACATTTATTGATTTTTGTTGGCCCAGGATACGGTCAATCTTGGAGAATGGTCTGCATATATTTAAAGAGAATCTGTACAAGTCATAGAAAACCTGAAAGACTCCTCCAAAAAACCTGCTAAAGTTGGTATATGAATTCAGCAAAGTTGCAGGATATAAAATCAATGTTTAGAAATCAGTTGCATTTATACACACAAATAACCAAAAACCAAATACCTAGGAATAAACCTAAAGAGGTAAAAGATCTGTATGCTGAACTACAGAAAGCTTAATGAAAGAAATTGAAGAAGACAGAAAGAAGTGGGAAAACATTCCATGCTCATGGGTTGGAAAAACGAATATTATTAAAATGTTGATTCTACTCAAAACATTCTACACATTCAGTGCAATCACTATCAAAGTAATACTAGCATTCTTCACAGAGCTAGAAAAAAACAATTCTAAAATTTGTATGAAACCACAAAAGACCCTGTATAACCAAAGTAGTGTCAAAAAAGAAAACGAATCTTGTGGAGGCATCCCAATCCCAGACTTTAATCTGTATTACAAAGCTATAACCATCAAGACATTATGCTATTGGCACAAAAACAGACACCTACCTTATGGAATACGATAGAGAACCCACAAATGGACCCACAAATATATGGCCAACTAATTTTTGACAAAGCAGGAAAGAATATCCAATGGAAAAAGATAGTCTCTTTAGCAAATGGTGCTGGGAGAACTGGAGAGCAACATGCAAGAGAATGCAACTGGGCCACTTTCTTACACCATACATAAAAATAAATTCAAAATGGATAAAAGACCTAAATATTATACAGGAAACCACCAAAATTCTACAGGAGAAAACAGATGGCAACCTCTCTTACCTAGGCTGCAGCAATTTCTTAATTGACATGTCTTTGGAGGCATGGAAAATAAAGGCAAAATTGAACTATTGGGACCTCAAAAAGAAAATAAGCTTCTGCGTAGCTAAGGAAACAATCAATAAAACTAAAAAACAAATGACAGAATAGGAGAAGATATTTGCAAATGACATATTAGATAAAGGGTTAGTATCCAAAATCTGTAAAGAACTTGCTAAACTCAACACACAAAAAACAAATAATCCAGTGAAGAAGTGGCCAGAAGACATGATTAGACACTTCTCCAAAGAAGACATCGAGATGGAAAACAGACACATGAAAAGATGTTCAATGTCATTCATCATCTGGGAAATATGAACCAAAACCAAAATGAGATACCACTCATACTGATCAGAATGGCTAAAATTAACAACTCAGGAAACAACAGAAGTTGGTGAGGATGTGGAGAAAGGGGAACCCTTATGGTGGGAATGCAAACTGGTGCAGCCATTCTGGAAAACAGTATGAAGTTTCCTCAAAAACCTAAAAATAGGACTACCCTATGACTCAGCAATTGCACTACTAGGAATTTATCCAAAATTGCTGATTCAAAGGGGCACATGCATCCCAATGTTTATAGCAGTGTTATTAGCAATAGCCAAATATGAAAAGAGCACAAATGTCCATAAACTGGTGACTGGATAAAGGAGATGTGGTACATATATACAATGAAATCCTACGTGGCAATGAAAAATAATGAATCTTGCCATTTTCAACAAGGTGGATGAAATTGGAGGGTATTATGCTAATCAAAATAAGTCAGTCAGAGAAAGATAGATATCATATGATTTCACTCATATGTGGAATTTGAGAAACTCAACAGATGGATGTAGGAGAAGGGAAGGAAAAATAAGATAAAAACAGAGAGGGAGGCAAACCATTAGAGACTCTTAAATAAATAAACAAACTGAGGGCTACTGGAAGGGGGAAAGGAGGTTGTTGGGTTGGTTAAATGGATGACAGGCATTAAGGGGTTACTTTGGGGATGAGCACTGGATCACATATATAAGGGATGAATTACTGGGTTCTACTTCTGAAGCCAGGACTACACTGTATGTTACTAATGTGAATAAAAACAAACAAACAAAAAAAAGAATGTGTGCGTTCTGATATTTTTGGTTGGAATGCTTTATAAATGTCAGTTAAGACAATCTGATTAATTGTTCACACTTCTTATCTTTATGGATTTTCTACCCATTCTATCAGTTATTGAGAGATATTAAAATATCTAAATCTGAATGTATCTATTTCTTCTTGATGTTCTTTTAGCTTTGTTTTAAAATTTTGAAATTCTGTTATTAGATGCATAATCATTTATGACTATTGTATCCTCTTGATGTAAGACTCCATTGTCATTATGAGATAACCTTCTTTATACCTGGTAACTTTTTTTTATTATTTATTAACTTAGGTACCCCAGCTTTATTTTGATTAATGTTAGCTTGTCATATTTTTCCCATCCTTTACTTCTATTTTATTTTAATCTGGCAATATTTTATGTTTAATATGTATTTCTAGTGGGAAGCATATAGTTGGGTCTAAAATTGGTAATGCCTTCAAATTATTTATAATTAATATAATTATATGGTTAGGTTTAAATCTTGCATCTTCTTATTGGTTATTTACTGCACCTGTTATTTGTACCCTTTTTCCTATTTCCTTCCTCTTTTCAACTATTATTGTTAATTTTCCACTATATTTTTTTGGATTATTAGTTATGCCACTCTTATTTGACTGTTCCCTTAAGATTTATAGTATGCATTTTTAACTTATCACAGTCTTCCTTGTGGTAATATTTTTCCATATCTCATGAAGTCTAAGAACCTTGCAATTATAAACTTCTACTTCTTACTCTCTATCCTTTGTGTTATCAGACATTTTATTTTATATACCTATAAAGCCTACAATATATTATTATTTTTTCACATTTGATTATCTTAAGAAATAATTTCTGTATGATTACCCACTATGGGATCTTCTTCCTGAAGGTCTTCTTTTTTTTTTTTTTATGTTCTTTATTTATTTTTGAGAGACAGAGAGAGACAGTGGGAATAGGGGAGCGTCAGAGAGAGAGGGAGACACAGAATGTGAAACAGGCTCCAGGCTCTGAGCTAGCTGTCAGCACAGAGCCCGACGCGTGGTTCGAACCCACAAACCGTGAGATCATGACCTGAGCCGAAGCCGGACGCTTAACCGACTGAGCCACCCAGGCGCCCCCTGAAGGTCTTCTTTTAATATTTCTGGGTGTGAGATTCTGCTACTTAATAAATCCTTTCAGCTTTTGTTTCATTTATTTCATTTTAGGAATAAAATTTTATTGGAGATAGAAATCCATATTGGTACTTATTGTGTTTGAGTCCTTTCAGTATATAGTCCTGTTAGTCCTTTAAAGATGTTGCGCTACTACTATTTGTGGCTTGTGTTGTATATGAGATATCTCTAACATCCTATACTGTACTTTTCTGTATGTAATATCTTTTTTCTTGATTGTTTTGAGATTTTCTCTTTATTACTAGTTTTGAGAAATTTGGTCATCAGTATAGCTTTTTGTGACTGTATGTGTGTAATTTTGTGTTTGGTTTCATTGAGTTTATTAAATATGCAGCTTTATAATTTTCATTATAACTGGATAAATTTTGACCATATTCAAATATTATTATCTTCCTTCTTCATCTCTTCTAATTTCTGGACTCCAATTATGCATATAGTAGTACACCTGAACTTTTTTCTCAGCTCATTGATACCTTATTTTTCTGTTTTTCTCTATTTTCCATTTGTGATAGTTTCTATTGCAATGTCTTCAAGTTTATTTATCTTATTATCTATAGTATTTAACCTTCTATTAATCTCTTCCAACATATTTATTTTGTCTCAGTCATTATAGTTTTCATCATTAGTAGCCTGATTTGTATTTTTTTTTAAAAAGATATTTTATCTATTTCTGCTTAACTTTTAAAAATATGCAATACAATTATATTAGCTGATTAAATGTTTCTCCTAATTTTAATTCAGGTGAATGTTGATTGCTATTTCTTCTTTTCATATGGGTCACAATTTCCTATTTCCTTATATGCCCTCTAATTTTTTATTGGAAGCTATTATTAATTTTACCTTTTTGGATGATGGATAGTTTTAAATTCTTATATTCTGGAGCTTTCTTTTAACACACAGTTAAGTTAGTTGTGCACAGTTTAGTTATTTCAGGCCTTGCTTTTAAAATGTTAAGTGGGACAAGAGCTGTGTTTAATTGATGGTTAATTACTTCCCACTACTGAGGTGGCCAGATAGTTCTGGTCACTCGACATAACATGAATTATTCCAGTGTCACAGGAATTAAGTTTTCTTAGTCAGGCTGTAAGAATAGGCACTACGCCCAGCTCTGTGTTAGTGCTACTTTCTGTTCTTCTAGGTTTTTTGTTGTTGTTGTTGTTGTTGTTGTTGTTCATTCTTTCCTGGGACTCCTATAATTGTCTCACATGCATACATTTGCTATGTACCATGCTGAATACATCTGAGCATGGTGGGGACTCAGTTTTGAGGTACTCTGTCCTGCAAACTCTGGCTGCCTTGGTCTTCCTGGACTTTGACTCTAAATGTCTGTCTGACTGGATTCCACCTTGCTGGTCTGCAGCCTAGAAATTCTCTCAAGGCAGTAATCTGGGTTGATTATAGGTCTCACTTTGTTTTTCTTCTTGTCTCTCAAGAGTGACTGTTCTATTTCTTGATGTCTAGTGTTATAAACTTTGTTTTTTGCCTAAATTTTGTGTGTATTTTTTGGGGGGGAAAGGGTAGGGTATGAGGAGCTTGAGTGGCAAGATAATCTAGTTACTGTTCCTTCATCTTGGCTTGAAGCAGTAGTTCAGATAACTGAGCTATTTTAATAGTTTCTAACTGACATAATTCTGTTGGAGCATCAGTACAATATTGAACTTATTTGGGGACACTTGTAAAGTCACCTTATAGGAAACTGATCTTTGTTGTTTATGCACTTAAGATGCTTCTCTTATCACTTAGAGTCCCTAACACATGTCTCCATTCTCTTTCCCTCAAATGCTGATGATTGTTAAAGGCATCCCTGATGCTGGCCCTGGAGCCTTGAACATATGCTGGTTTGTATTGGAACCCTGTGACTTTATACAATTAAATTTAATTTTATTGTCTTAAAGTTTCTTTAACATTGAGATTATGTTATATTTCTTTTCTGCCATTCATAGCACCTAGCCCATTTTATATGTACATAGTATATACTCTGTAAATAAACAGTTTTTTTGCCAATGAAAAATATATATTAAGATTTATCATTAGACCATATGACATTAAATGATATCTGATCCTTACTATTTCAATTTCAAATTCTATGAAACTGCAAGATTTACCACTCTGATAAATATATACAATACTTAAAAAATTACAACCTTAAATAATAGTTCAGAAATATGTAAATGAAAAATACCTCCTGGGGATTTCACATAAGGAGAGGAGGCCTTATACCATGTGACAGGCATACTTTATGATCTTGTCTTTCTCAGAGGAGAATATAAATCTAATTCTGAGCTTCTCAAGAGAAAAAAATATTGGCGTTTAATTAACACCATAAGGCAGACAAACATAGCTCAAGTGATCTTTATCTCTGATGTTTGCCTTGGATGCTTTCAGGAATAGAAAGCTTTCAACAATTTCATGCTTTTTGTAGTACCCCTTTAAGGTACCTTCAGGCATCATGCACATAAGCTACATGCATAATATGACTTTATTTATGGGGACACTTGCTGGGGCTTGTAAGAAGCTGTTTTTCATATTATTATTCAAATATCAAAATGATTATACTGTGTTACTTATGTAAGCACCTCTGGGAGAATACACGTTTTTTCTATGAAAAATAAAGTTCAACTCATCCACATGAAAATGCTACAATAACTCTTCCAAAAGCCTTGATAGAATTCTATAGGATTTTCAAACACTAGTTGAACTGATTCTGTAGGTAATTGTCGAGCTTTTGACTTTGTTACTTTGGTACCATAAAAATAAAATTCTAATGTTAGAATCTTCAATACAATGTAGAAAAACAATAATTGCTAATTTGGCAGATGTTTTTGATCGCTTTCTGTGACCCAGCCTCTCATAAAATCCTAGGAATAAAGCAGTCAACAAAACTTGAGGTCATTTTATTAGAAGTCATGGGAGACATTGAATAAGAAAATAAATAAATAAATGAACCAGAAAACTATCAGAGATATATAATTTTTAAGAGTGACACTATATAAAATGCCAGGTAGATGGGTCTACATTTAATTGTTATCATAGTATGTATTTCTAATGAGATGCTGTTATTTGAACTAAAATATAAATGACCAGAAGTGAAGTATAGAATGATAAGTTAGAAGAGTTTTTGTTTGTTTGTTTGTTTGTTTTTAGGCAAAGATAATAGTTCATTCAATTTATTATTTAGGAAAGGTTAATTTTACCGTTATTTAACATGTAAGAGATGAGTTCTTATGGTGCTTATTCGGGGCAGGAGTTGGGAGGTTTTCTGCTTCATCTAGCCTGTTAGGATCTCAAGCTTAGGCTTTACCTGCCTGAGATCCCATGGTCTTTGGGCTGTGCCATGTGCAACAAAAGGTGTTTATGGATGGAAAGGCAAGGAGAGAAAGACTAGAGAATCATATAAGGGCTTTTCACTGCTGAAGGCTGGACATGCCATGCCACTCCTGCTTACGCTTTATTGGCCACATCTTATCAAACATCCTGCTCAATTGAGAGGGAGGACATAGAAGGGAAACTGCACAAGACTAGAGTAATAAAAGAACTAGATATTGGTGAACACTGATAATACAGTAGTCCTCCCTTACACACAGCTTTGTTTTGTGTGATTTCAGTTACTCATAATCAATTGCTGTCTGGTAGCAGAGGATCCTCTTGTCGAATTGTCAGAAGATCTGTAGTAGCCTAACGCTACCATGAGTGCTTACATCATTCACCTCAATTCATCTCATCACATTGGTATTTTATCATCACAAGAAGGTGTATACAGTACAAGAAGGTGTATACAGTACAAGAAGGTGTATACAGTACAATAAGATATTCTGAGAGAGAGAGAGAGCACATTCATATAACTTTTATTATTTTTAATTGTTCTATTATTGTTGCTATTAATCTCTTATTATATAGAATTTTTAAATTTTTTAAATGTTTATTTACTTTTGAGACAGAGAGAGACAAAGCATGAGCAGAGAGGGGGTAGAGAGAAAGGGAGACACAAAAACTAAAGCAGGCTCCAGGCTCTGAGGTGTCAGTATAGAGCCTAATGCAGGGATTGAACTCACGAACCACAAGATCATGACCTGAGCCAAAGTTGGACACTTAACTGATTGAGCCACCCAGGCGCCCCCCAGAATTTATAAGTTAAATTTCATCAGAGGTATCTATATATAGGAAAAATACAGAATATATAGGGTTCAATCCTATACACAGTTTCAGGCATCTACTGTGAATCTTGGAATGTATCCCCTTCAGATATGGGGAGATTACGCTACCTCTCCTAAGTAAGAAACAGCTTGCAAAATGTGCAAAACACAATGAAATGGACAATGCTAGAATGGAGAAATGAGGAGAAAGTCCTTGAGGTGAGGTTAGAGATAGAAGTCAGGATTTTTAAAGGATTTTCTAAGGCAAGAGTTGGTTGTTTGGATTTTATATAAGGTGCAATGGGAAACTATTGCAATCTTTAAAATGGTCATATGATCGGATTTTCATCTTTCAAAGATAAGTATGGATGTATATGTTAAATGGATATTAGGTATAGGAAAGAGGGAAGCCAGCAGAAGGCAACTGAAATCTTTTAGGAAATGGGTTAATATGAAAGTTAATGGTAAAGATTGAGAGAAGTGTATTCATTTATAATATGTTTTGGAGGTAAAATTGATGGAATCTCCTTATGGAGTGCTTGTAGGGGAAAGGATAATGTTTAGATTTTTGTCTTGAGCAATGACAACTATTTCATAATATGAGGGAAGACCTGTGTGGGGTATACATTTACAGTATAAATCGAGAGCTGTCTTTTGAATATGCACCATAGGTATATTTGAAGTCAGTAAAGATATATTGAATACATGCTGTTCCTGGTGATTCAGGAAGTCCTTTACAATGGACATATAAATTTTGGGGTCCTCAGTATATAGATAGGATTACTCAGCCACAGGCAGAAATTTACCTAGGGAGACTCAATGAATATTATGCAATAGGTTTATCATTGCTGAAATAAGGCAAGGATCTGGATTCTTATTCTTGTCATTTCTTCCATTGTTACATGTATTTTTCTGGAACAAACTACACACGTTTTCCTGGTGACAAACAACATGGTAAAGTTTCCAGGGTGTGAGACTTAAAAATGGCCTGCCTTACTCTCTAATCAATAAGAAACTGTTTTTAAGACAGCTGCTATTTTCTGGTGCAGAATGCATCTCAACATTTCCTGGCTGAGTGGTTCTGGAGGCTGCTTCGTGATTGCATTTTATGTTTCTTATTGAAGGGCCCACAATTACTACACCATCTTTCACAGCAAACTATGATTCTGTTGACCCTCCATTGGCAAAGCATGTGAGCTAGAGAATGGGTTTCGTCCAAGTATCCAACTTATAGTGCTTAGTTTCTTAAGGAACTAACCAAGTACTTGTGTTGGAAGTCTTTATAATCTCTACTTAACCAAATCCTATTTTTTACAGGCTAACTCAAGTCTGAAGTTCAGTAAAAACTCTCCAATATGTGAAATTCAAATTATTAATCTAATGTTTTACATACATTTGTTTCATTTTTAAGTAAATTATTAAAATGAATAACTTCTGTTTTAGGTTCCTCTTTGAATTTCCTAAAAAATAATCTAGCCTAGGTGAGAACACATAGGAGTTATTCAATGGATATTGTGTCTTCTGCATATGTTGTTTGTACACGTACATGTATGTGTATTGTGTATGTGTGAGGTAGGGGAGAGGGAGAAAGGGAGAGAGAGAGCAGATGTCAAAATGGTAGTGAGTTCATTTTTTAAACAGGGTGTATCTTTTAGATTATTTTTCTGATACAAAATAATAAATATATATTTGAACAATTTAAAATCCTAGAAATAATAATTACATTTTAAATACCTCTAAATATTTTGGAGCTTTTGCATGAATCTGAAAATCATGCCATTATTAAATTGAATCTTATATTACCATTTTTAGACCAAAACTTGCCAGATATTGACAATTTCAATTATCTTAATCTAATCTACCTAAATTTTCATATATTGATTTCCCATAATATATTGTGAACATGTTTTCTGTTTATAAAAGGGTCTCATATGTGATTTTAATTGGCTGTTCAGCAATCCCTGGCTTAAATATCAACTTATTTGGCTACTTCAATATTGTTCATTATTTGTTTCCCTTTTCTATTGTGAATAAATATAAAATTTGCCGCTTTGTGCTTTTATGTACTTTATGTTTTTTATATAAGTGTGATAAGGAATCACTAGTTTAAAGGATATTGTCATTTATAAGTTTAAAAAAATTTTTTTAATGTCTATTCATTATCAAGAGACAGAGAGAGACAGAGCATGAGCAAGGGAGGGGCAGAGAGAGTGGGAGACACAGAATCCAAAGCAGGCTCCGGGCTTTGAACTATCAGCACAGAGCCCGACCCGGGGCTCGAACCCGTGAACCATGAAATCATGACCTAGCCAAAGTTGGATGCTTAACCGACTGAGCCACCCATGCACCCCATCATTTATAAGTTTCTTGATTCATCCTGACAAATAGATACCTTGAAACAGTGTATTTACTTTTCCATTAGAAGGGGATTAAAATAAAGTATTTTCAGATTTTTTCACTTATGCTTTAATTATTTTGTCAAATTTTAAAATACAGAGAAAATTTGAGGTAGTATAACATATTAATATTTTCCTATAAGTATCTTTGTTCTTAACGTTTGAAAAAATTTTTAATTTTTTTCTTTCTCTTTCTTTTTCTTTTCTTTCTTTTTTTAGAGCATGACTGGAAGAGAGGGGCAGAGGTGGAGAAAGAATCTTAAGCAGACTGATGCAGGGCTTGATTTCATGACCTAAGATGAAATCAAGAGTCACCACTCAATTGACTGAGCCACCCATGTGCCCCAACATTTTTCTGTTATAAAATCAGGTTTTACCTGTAAATTCAAGTTATTCATTTTCATATAATTTTGTGATGCTTTTAACTTGTTAATCTACCACAGATTTCTTTTCTAATATAGTATGAGATAGAATTCTAACTTTTTAATTGAACACTTTCTTGATTTTTAAATTGTTTCTCAGTCATAAGGAATAGTGCCTTTATTGTAAATTATGCTATACACACATTAATACACATGTCTGTTTCAGAAAAAAAACACTCCATTTTATTCTGTATTAATTTTTTCATTTACTGTCATTTCATTTATTATGTCAGAAGAAAATTCAGAGGGCTTTACTTGATATGAATATTTTATTGATTGGGAAAGAAACTTCACAAACAGGGATACTTCAAACTTGGAACAAGTAAGAAGCTAAGAGACATGATGTCACAGGAGAGCTTATCAAAGTGGAGAATGAGGATGTGTTTAAAATTTACAATGATTATTGCAGGGGGCTTTCCACATGGAAGGGGATTGCCTCATACCATTTTAGGAAGATGGCTGAAATTTCGTTTATGATTATCAGAACCACTTACAAAGCATAACTCAGTCAAGTTTCCCTCATGTTCATAATATAAACTAGAATATGTTTGGCTTATTTGGCTTAAGTGGTATTGTCTGCTTAGGGATCTTCAAGCATGATCTTCATTGTATTTTATTTTAATAATTATGACCTATTTGGTATCCCAAATATTCACATTACTAGTCTTTTAAAATAATTATTTTTATATCTATTTTTAGATAATTATAAATAAATCCATCAAACACAACCAAATATTTACTACTGCCATTCCTGTGCCATTGCCTTAAATATCTAAATAACTAAATAATATTAATATAATTATTGTAATCATACACTTATTTTCATAGACTGATTTAATTACAGTATAAATTATATTGCTTTTTGCAAGACACTTCTTTTACATCATTGTGACTGTTTTAACTGTTTATTTATGATACTTAGACATGCCCACTATTTCAGACACTATATTATTAATTTTATACTTATTTCTGTATATCTTATTTTCTACATATATAATTTAGAAATATTATTTACAGTGATAACTTGTTTCCTTATTTTCATTAATTATTACCTTTAATAATATTTTATGTCGTATTCAATTGGCCAAAATTTCTTGAAGACTTTTTTACAATAAATAGTGATTACAAATTTACTGAGAACTCTCATATCATATGGTTACTTTTAAGTCTGTAACAATTTATATATATGTATTTTTTCAATTGTGAAGCACACATATATTTTCTGATATTTATGGGTACTTTAATGCTGTTTAGAATAATATGTTTTTGAAATTTATTGTATCATATTTCTCCTTATGGACCCTTTTTGTGCAGTGTACTTACAGAATTTCCAATAATTAAAGTATACATTTTCTATTATTAAATCACAGTTCTGAGATAGGATCCTTTCTTCAGAATGATTCAACTGATATATTGTTAAAATTATTTAATAAATATTTTATCTAAGATTTTCCATATACACAAATATGCAAAAAACTTGAAGATAAAAATGATCATTATATGTGTAATATAATATAAGTTTCAAAAATTATTTAGAGAAGGTTGTTTGGGTGACTCAGTTGGTTAAGCATCCTACTCTTTTTTTTTAATAGTTTATTTTCAAACTGGTTTCCATATAACACCCAGTGCTTCTCCCCACAAGTGCCCCCCACCATGACCATCACCCTCTTCCCTCCCTCCCCCTCCCCCTTCAGTCCATGGTTCATTTTCAGTATTCAGTAGTCTCTCATGATCTGTGTCCCTCACTCTCCCCAGCTCTCTATCCCCCTTTTCTCCCTATGGTCCTCTGTTAGGTCTCTCCTGTTAGACCTATGAATGCAAACATAGCCCTCAGTTTGTTCTCAGTATTCAAGAGTCTCTCATGATTTGCCTCCTTCCCTCTCCTTTCCCCTCCCCCACCCCCATGGTCCTCTGTTAAGTTTCTCCTGATATACTTATGAGTGCAAACATATGGTATCTGTCCTTCTCCACCTGATTTATTTCACTTAGTATGACACCCTTGAGTTCCATCCACATTGCCACAAATGGCCAGATTTCATTCTTTATTATTGCCATGTAGTAATCCATTGTATATATAAACCACATCTTCTTGATCCATTCATCAAGTGATGGACATTTAGGCTCTTTCCATGATTCGGCTATTGTTGACATTGCTGCTATGCACATTGGGGTACATGTGCCCCTATGCATCAGCACTTCTGCATCCCTTGGGTAAATCCCTACCAGTGCTATTGCTGGGTCATAGGGGAGTTCTGTTGTTAATTTTTTGAGGAACATCCACAATGGTTTCCATAGTGGCTGCACCAGTTTACATTCCCACCAACAGTGTAGGAGGGTGCCCGTTTCTCCACATCCTCGCCAGCATCTATAGTCCCTTGATTTGTTCATTTTAGCAACTCTGACTCGTGTGAGGTGGTATCTCATTGTGGTTTTGATTTGAATTTCCCTGATGGTGAGTGATGCTGAGCGTCATTTCATGTGCCTGTTGGCCATCTGGATGTCCTCTTTGGAGAAGTGTCTGTTCATGTCTTCTGCCCATTTTTTCACTGGATTATTTGTTTTGTGATTGTGAAGTTTGGTGAGTTCCTTGTAGATTTTGGACACTAGCCCTTTATCTGATATGTCATTTGCAACTATCTTTTCCCATTCTGTCGGTTGCCTATTAGTTTTCTTGATTGTTTCCTTTGCCTTGCAGAAGCTTTTTATCTTGATGAAGTCCCAAGGGTTCAGTTTTGCTTTAATTTCCCTTGCCTTTGAGGATGTGTGAAGTAGGAGATTGCTGCGGTGGAGGTCTAGGAGGTTTTTCCCTACTTTCTCCTTGAGGGTTTTGATGGTTTCC
>NC_043713.1:32995938-33012244 GCF_006229205.1 Suricata suricatta | reverse complement strand
AAAAATAAATAAACATAAAAAAATTTTAAAAATTATTTTGGAGACTTTTGAGATTTTCTTATCTTCTCAAACAGATTATAGCTTCTGGAAATTGTTTGCCATTCACTTTTTTATTACTGTGATAATTTATATTTATTTATTTTCCCAGTAATTCGTGTATTTAAAAATCTTATCAAATTTTTAGCAAGTGCATTATAATATAAATAAATATATATGTACATATATATGTACATTCTATAAAACTATATATATATAACCTTCTTAAACTCGATACCTTAGATTATTTTTCTTTGGTTTCTCATTAAGGTATAATTTGCATATTTTAATTTTACTTTAAATGAGAGGTTTTTTAATTTAATGTACATAGTCTCTATTTTAACTACCTATTCGTTCATTATTTTATTTTTCCTATGTATCAGGTTGTCCTTAAGTATCTATTATTTTCCAAACTTCTTGTAAAAGATATATTTTACTACTATTTCTGTTTATAGTAATGAAAATATGTGAAGCTATAAATGTACTTTGGCAAAACCCTATGCATTTTGATCTATGTTTAGTTTCAGTTTTGCGTGACATTTACAAATTAGTTATATTTATTACACTTTTTATTTAGACTGTGTTCCAGGTTTTGTTGTATGTTCTCAGTATATTTTAATTAGGCAGCAATCCCATTTTAGAGATGATAAGAAGATATAGATAAAGAAAAGTTGAGTAACTCTGCAGGAGTTTATAACTAGAAGAGATATGCCTGGAATTTTAAGCTAAACAGTTTACATGTACTTACCCTGAATCCTTTCTTCTAGAAAAAGACCCAGGAGTAATTGTGACTTTGTATATTTTTTTATTTATTTGTTCATTTCTTTTTTAGAAAATATATTTATTTCAAATTATACAGAACTTAAAATGAATGCAGGGGCGCCTGGGTGGCTCAGTCAGTTAAATGTCCAACTCTTGATTTCAGCAAAAGTCATGATCTCAGGGTTTGTGAGTTCAAGCCAGCATAGGGCTCTGAGTTGGCAGTGGGGAGCGTCTCTCTCTCCCTCTCTTTCTGTCCCCCCTCCCCTTTATATGCGTGCACGTGCTCTCTCAAAATAAATAAACTTAAAAAAATAAAATGGATGCATTTTAAGTATGCTGTTTGATGAATTTTGACAAGTACATAAACAAGTGTAACCACCAACTCAACCAACCATGATGGAAATATGGAAATTTCCATCAACCCAGACGGAACACTTGAATACTTTTCAGGCAGTTCCCATCCCCCAAACACTATGTTGATTTATATCAGCATAGAATTTTATCAGTTCTAAGACCTTAAAGTGAGTACTTTTTTTTCTCTGGTTGGTTAGTTAAACATAAAATTTGATATTCATACATTTGGTTGCATTTAGTTGCAGTTGTTATTTTTTTAACTTCTAAATGGCAGCTAAATGCATTATCTTTCAGGACATAAGTTTTCATTTTTCTTGGGTAACTGCCTAAGAGCAGAATTGTTGTGTAACATATCAGTTCTGTTTTTAAGTTTATGAAAAATATTTGATTTTTCAAAGTGGTTGCTGCATTCCTAACTCATACTGAAAAGTTACGAGATTTTAGTTCTTATGTTTCCTCAAGAGTATTTGGTAATGAAATATTAGTATTTATAAATCCTAGTAGATGTGAAGTGTTATTTTGGTATTTTGGTATTTTCTGATATGTAGCAATGGCAATGTCTTTTAAATGTGCTTGTTGGTTATTCTTTTGTCTTATTTTGTGAAGTGTGCAAGTATTTTGCATTTTTAGATTCCTGTCATTTTATTGGTCTGTAGAAGTAATTAATATATTCTAATAAAATCCATCAGATATATTTAGGGAAATGTTTTTTCTCAATTTGTTTTTTTAATGATTTATTTGGAAGAACAACTATTGAATTATAATATAGTATAGTGTATTATTATTTTCCTTTTGTTCTTAGTCGTTTGTGTTATCTAAAAGAAATCTGTTTACCACAGAGTTGCATATTTTCCTATACTTTGTTTCTTACACTTTAGCTTTTATTTGTGTATGATATCAGGTAGAAGGTTGAGGTTGTTTTTTGTTTTATTTCTTCTTCTTCAAACTGATACTCAGTTTTTTCAGCATCTTGTGTTAAAAATTTTTCTTCCATGTGTTGCCTTGATACTATTGCCAAAAATTAACAAAGTTTGGAAAAATAAAGATGTGGATTAGTTTGTAAATCTTTTGCTGAGAATAATTGTATTGGTAAGATTTATTGGTGTTAAGTATAACTTCCATATAATACTTATAATATTTTTATGAATATTCTCACTTTCATTTCTAATCTTGGAAGTTTTTATTTTCTCTCTTCTATTCTTTATTATTCTTCCTGTTTTTTTTATTTTCTTGACTTATATAAAAATTATTTCACTTCTGTTGCGTTTTCTAATTGTCTTTCCATTTTTTGTTACACTGATTTTTTTCTTTTATTTTTATTATTTACCTCCTACTTAGTTCGGGTTTATTTGTATAGAATTTTCTAGTTTTTCAGTTTGGAAGTTTAGATAATTAATTATAAAAACTCCTTCTGTTGTAATAAAAGCATTTTAAAGTATAAATTTCTAATAACTACTCTAGCTGCATCCCTCAAATGATAGTATGGTGTTTTATTATTATTTTTATTGAACTAACTTTTTAAATTTTATTTTAATATCTTCTCTGACCCATAGTTTTTGCTGCTATATTTTCTTTTTTTTTTTTTTCTTTTGAAAGAGACACAAAGCATGAGCAGGAAAGGGCAGAGAGAGGGAGACACAGAGTTTGAAAGCAGGCTCCAGGCTCTCTGCTGTCAGAACAGAGCCCAATACAGGTCTGGAATTCATGAACAATGAGATCATGGCCTGAACCAAAATCAACTGCTCAACCTACTGAACCAACCATGTGCCCTATTTTTTCAAATATATATTAACATCATCCATTCTGCATATGATTTCATTATTTTGTTAAGATTCCTTTTATGGCTCAGTATATAGTCTATGTAGGTTACTCTTTTTTCTGGACTTCCAGAGGTTGTGTATTTGCATGTTAGTTTTGCATAAGTGTCATTTGGGCAATTTTTTTTTCCTATTGCTATTCAAATGTTCTATAACCTTCTTGGATATTTGTGTTATCAATTGCTGACACCAGTGTATTGAGTATCAGAAACCAAAATTGTGACAGGAATATGGCTCCTGTACTTTTAGCTCTGTCAATATTTTATTTTATTAAAAAATATATATATAGTTTATTTTTGTTTTATTTATCTGAATAGGACTCAAATACAATGTTAATCAGAAATTCTGTCAGAATTTCTTTGTCTCCTTCAGTCTTAAATGGAAATGTTCATTTAACTTTTACCATGTGTATTAACCCTGGACATTTTTTGACCAGCTTTGTGGAGTTTTACTCTATTTCTTCATATGCTTGTACTTATCAAAGACTCTAGGGGACCTCCTGGTGATTTTTGAAAGTCTTTTCTGAGTAGTCCATCTTTTTTGTATTTCTTCTCGACAACTTCCATCTGCCTTCTCCTCCCTGAACTCCAGTCTCCATCTCCTCAACTCAGCAGAATCACTAGCTTTGGCATGAATCCTCCCTCTTTTTGGACATGTTGTGAGTTCCCCTGTGGTTTGGAAATTTCCTCCACAGGGAAAGCTGAGGTGACTATTGGGCTCACCTCCTTTGTTTTCCTCCATCCATGATCCCATGCTATGTTACCTGTTGTCCAACACATAGAAGTAGTTCCATACATTTTGTCCAGTTCCCATTGTTTATGATGGGCAGTCAAGGCTATTATTTTTTACTACCTCATGGCTAGAAATCTTTTTACTTTTTTTAATTGCTGTATTAAAATGCTTCCACATTGAATATTTGTTGCATTTATTTTATATGTCTAATGCTGATAGATGTATTTTGGCGGTTTCATAAACAATATGTTTCTCAGTATCTTCTTCTAGTTATATATATATATATATATATATATACACACATATATATATAATCAACATATCTATGTAAATAGATATGTTGGTAATATAAGCTGATAAATGAATTTTTATGGGTAAGTGACTTTTCTGTATGAAAGCTCTACATATTGTGAATAAACTCTTTTTATTGCTCTTTTAAGGAACTTGCTTTAATTTTACTTAGTCAAAAAATAATATCTGCACTTTATTCATTATTTATAATCTTATATACTGCCCAATGCATTTTATTCATTTAATTTATTATCATTCATTCTGTTATCTCTTCAAAAGTGTTTCTTCTTGGTCATAATTTTTCCTCCAATTTCAGATTTGGTATTTTTATATTTTAGATTTTATAAAGATTTTATAAAGTAGATTTTAACTAATTTGCATTTATTTTGATAGTCTATTTGATCTTTGTGATTATAACCCTCAGTATTCTGTTTATTTATAATCTATTACGCTTTTTGTAGTATTTGGTCAGTTTTTACATTCTCTTTATATATTTATGTATTTTTAAAATTAAATTCTTAACCATTAAAAATGATAAAGTATATTCTATTTACATATTAATTTATTGAAGCTTTTTGAATTTAAATTACACAAAAGCCTGGAAAAAACATGAGGTTCATTAAACCCCAAAGTGCATTCTCTTAAGCAGTATATTAAACTTTCTTGTCAGTGGTCTCCTTTCTCATGTCTAGTTATCATCTTTGCATACATCCCATTTTCTTCCCATATCAGATTACCATGCCTTAATCCATTCTGTCCATGAGGGTTTTTTTCTCTGCTTAATACCCTCATGAAGCATATTATGTGTTGTTATGAATATGTACAGATCTCCAAAATTGTCTTTGATAATTTTAATAATAAGAGATATGTTTTTATTTTGAGATTTCAGAATGGATATTTTTCTCCTTAACACAGAGTTTATAGGGAACTTTAAAGATGTATAAGTCATAATTAGTTCTCTAGGGATTTATCTATAGTCTAAGTAATTTGTTTCTTAGTCTCCTCTCACCTTCCTATACCCACTACCTAAAAACAGCGTGCCACAATTATGATTAGTACTCAATATTTTTGAATAAATATGTGAAATTAGAAAAAATACATATTTTTGTCTATTAATATACAGAATGTATGAACAAGGTTTTTGTAGTTGTTGTGTTTAATCTCACATTGTCCATTTTGATGCTGGTTTAAACTTTCTGTAGAGTCATAGCAGGTCCGACTGCTAGTATCAAATGTCTATTCAATTAGAGTGTCTGATTGTTTGAGGGACTCAAACACATGGCCTAGTGTTGTAATCCTTTTTATAGCAAGAAAAAACTACAAACCTGATTATGCTGGGCTCTTGGCACTCTTCCTTTCCTCTTCGTTGGCATGGAAGTGAACTTTGTATCTGGCCCCTTGTCCTTAATCTGCCAGTCATCCATAAGTCAGTAACGACCATGCTCATTATATGGGATTAGAGTTAGCTTCACCATGCCGTGTCCCTCCCAGAGCATCTGTGAAACAGGCCTGCCCAGTCACACTGTCCTCAGTAAATAGCTTCAAAGAGAACTTTAGCTTGTTGGGCCATAAGCCTTCACGGGAGTGTGGTCCACTTAGTTGAAAAATATTTTGCTTATCAAATGATGCCAATATGATAACATGAATTTGAAACTACCAATGACATTCTTTGTTACCATTTACAATAAAGCCTGCATGGGAGTGAAACTAACATGTGGAAGAGAGTTCTGAGAGAGGAAAGTCGGCCAGAGACATAGACAGAAAAAGAGACCCAAAGCAACAAATATCCCTGAATCTTGAACCATCTGTGGATAATTTAATTATATAAGGTATGCCAGAGTGGGTAGGCATTTTGTTTTCTGTAAGTGACCAGGTTGTAAATATTTTAGGTATTGAGGGTCAGATAGTGTCTGTCTCAGTTACTCAGTTCAGCTGTTATAGTGTGAAAACACTGACAGTCAGTACATAAAGGGATGATTGTGAGTGCTCCAGTAAAACTTTATTTATAAAAATATACAGTGGACATAGACCATAGTTTGCTGACCCTTGATATAAAGTAATAAATTCTGTCTCTTGTTTTTCTTTAGTGAGAATTGGATATAAGCCATATTCATCATAAGATGTTTGACTTAGACAAAAACTTTAAGTGTCCTATTTGTGGGAAGTAAACCTTCCATGGCATCTTTCCCAAGCACTCACTCTGACTTTTCTGCCCTACATTCTACTCTTTTTTTTTTTATAAACACAGTATTAAAAAGAGCGTAATAACCTGGATGGCTCAGTCGGTTCATCATCTGAGTCTTGGATTCAGCTCAGGTCATGGACTCTGTTTGTGGGATTGAGCTCCATGTAGAACTCCGTGCTGACAGCACACACAGTCTGCTTGGCATTCTCTCTCTCTGCCCCTCCCCAATCATTCTCTCTCTCTCTCTCTCTCTCTCTCTCTCTCTCTCCCCTGCTCTTCCTCCTCCTCCTCCCTTCCTCCCTCCCTCCCACCTTCCCTCTCCCCTCTCTCCTCTTCTCAAAATAAATTTTTAAAAAACTATTAAAAATAAAGATGGGCAAGATGTAAATGACATTATGGCATGGGGAGTGGTCATTTAAATCAGTCCATTGAAAAAGGCAGTGTGGTTGCAGTGCTGTACAGAAGCTGCTTTGTTCTCCTACTGTTAACATTTACTGGATTTGGGGGAGAGGTTCTTTCTCCCCATCTTATTTCCAGGGAAACAGGCTGCTCCACTTAAGGAAGTGAACAACAAGAGAGCCACCTATTATTTTCTCAACCAAGCTTAATTGTCTTTTTCCTTAATGCCAAATCTTTTCAGATAATAGCAAAAGATTTTCTGTCAGTTGAATTTTGGGGGGTGGTGAGTTTTTAATGCTTTTCTGTCTTCTTTCCTCAAAAGTGTTTCAGGAGAAAATGTAAAGTATCTGTATTTAGAGCTGCTGTTTTGGACCAGGACATTGTTCAATGTAATGAAATAAACACACTATACAGCTTTGGGGCATTATTTTTAGTCTGAAGTTATGGAAAATAAAAGAGAGAGGAAAGGGCAGAGTCTGGCAGTAATTAAACTTTCCCAGAAGCCTATGGGCTCCCCAAACTCTCAGCAAACATATTAGAAAGTATCTGACTCAGAAACAGGTGCCAGACCCAGTAATTCAGGAGCATATGCATTATCTCAACCTGGGAATAGAAATAAAAGAAGAGGCATTAATCAGAACTCTAATCAGTGAGTGATACAATAAGGTTGATCTCACCTTATTTAGTTAGAAAAGCTCACATTGAGGCAATATCCAGGTAGTCACCATTTTCATACTGATTATATCAGGAAAAATGAGGGTAATGATTCAGATTTGGCAGCTGTGGTGTTCTCTTGTAAGAGAAACTAATAAAGGGACACTAAATCTTGATATACTTATCACATTTGGGCTGTCAGGAGTATATAATCTTCTCCAAAGTTTCTTGGATTTGTTCAGTGCTGCATATTTCATCAGGAAGAAACATTCCCCTCACCCCACCTTTTAGAGGTTTGCCTAGAGGAATAAACCTACATCTTTCAAGAAAAGCAACAAGTCATCACTTTGTAAACAATATATTTATTAAAAATTTTTTAAAAGAAACACTCAGACACATACCTATACACATACACATCATCTACACACTGATAGATCCCAATTTAAGCTGCGTGGGGACAAAGCAGTTTCACGTTTGTAGAAATGTTTGTAGTACGTATATTTCTATGTGAAAAGTATGCGTTTTGAACCCATTATCCATTGTCACTTTTATTCTGAGATTACGTTGAGAAAGACAAGTGAACAGATAGCAATGAAGACTTTATCTATAGTGCAGTACAGAGATAAATGTGTATGTGAGTGTGTGTGCGCCCACATATGTGTTCAGAAAATTCATATATAAAGCTGAAGCTACTGCAGAGAAATACATTCAGTTTTACATTCTTCTCTGAGTTGGCTTGGTTTACCAAGGACTGGGCATGCAGACCATTATGAGGAGCACAGAGAATATTTATTGTCACTGTTGATGCACTTGTGGAGTCATTGATTGGGCCGCCAGTCATCCATCTTCCTAACAACACAAAAAATGTAGTAACTAAGTGTACTTTTTATGGCATTGTCCCTTCATCTGTTTCAGAACATCTTCTGGATGTGGAGACTCTCACAAGAGACATTACGTCACTAAGTGTTCTCTGTGAGTTAAACTTCTCACCACAAGGCCTAGACATTTTGTAATGCAGTCCCTGCAGGGTATCTAGTGGTCCTGACTCTCTACTCCCTCAAACTTCCTTTGTGGGATTCCTTGTTTTCTAGTATTTGAAGTGATAAGTAAATAATCCGAAGTCATCTTTTCCTTAAAAATTATGTTGTTTTCATTAGGGCTTTTACTTTCTTTGAGTTCTTCTCAATTCATACATTATTCTGTAATTGCCCTGCTTTTGAGGGCTCTTTTAAATATCATATGATTTCATTCATATGTGGAATTTATTTTTTTCGTGACTTGTTTATTTTTGGGAAAGAAAGCTTGGGCGGGGGAGGAACAGAGAGAGGGGGAGGATGGAGTATCCGAAGTGAGCTTGGACTTGATAGCAGCGAGCCCAATGTGGGGCTTGAACTCATGAACTGTGAGATCATGACCTGAGCTGAAGTCAGACACTCAACTAACTGAGCCACTCAGGTGCCCTTCATATGTGGAATATAAGAAACACAACAGATGAACATAGGGAAGGGAAGGAAAAATAAGATTAAAAAAAAACAGAGTGGGTGGCAAACCATAATAGACTCTTAAATATAGAGAACACAGTGAAGGTTCCTGGAGGGGAGGTGGGTGGGGGGATGGGCTAAATGGGTGATGGGCATTAAGGAGGGCACTTGTTGGGATGAGCACTAGGTGTTTTATGTAAGTGATAAGTCACTGGGTACTACTCCTGAAACTAATACTACACTATATGTTAAGTAACTTGAATTTAAATAAATTAAAATAAATATCTCATAGTTTTCTCTGTGTTAATGTGAACATACACATATTTTATATACATTGTTTGAAAATAAATACTTAAAGATACAGACTTTGAAAGTTGGAAGGAATCTACCAAGTATTAGTATGACCTTTTGAACAGAGAATGTGTAGAGTGTAGGAAAAAGTACTAAGCCTATAAACTTAGCATTGAGACTTACCATTTCCCCACCATTAGCTTGGACACCAGAACCAAATACATGAATCCAGGTTTTTTTCATCTGAAAATGGAGGACGATATCTGTGACATGTACTGAACTAGATTATTGTAAACATAAATCAGATGATGAGATGTAAATCCTTCATAATGTGTAATGGATTACAAGAATTTACATTGGAATAATGAATTTTGCTTACTGAACTCACTTCATTCTCCACCTTCCTATTTCACAAAAGTCTCAAGAATACTTTGAGCCCTGAAAAGTGTTGTTTCTTGGCTCATTTGTTTTGTTTTGTTTTTGAGAGAGACTGTTGCCAGCTTCAAACTCAAGAACTGTGAGATTATGACCTTAGCTGAAACTGAGTCAGATGCTTAACCAACTAAGCCACCCAGTTGCCCTTGTTGTTACTTATTTATATATTTTTCTTAACAAAGCACTCTTCTCACAGATATCTGCTCACTTTTTCTAGGTCTCTGCATAAAGTCCCAATTTATCTGAGATTACTTCCTTTTACCTATACATGTGAAATGTACTATATGTTTTCATTATACTTTGTTTGCTTGTCATGCTTTATTTTTATTCCTAACATTTATCATCACCTGATGCATTACATATTTGTGTTTCTGCATCTATTTTGTCTCCTCAAACTCTAGTTTCTTTTGTTTATTCCTATAACTCCTAGTCTACAATAATCAATTTTATTAATAGGCATTTACTAAATATATGTCTGTTAGGAAAATAAGAGATACTATGAGTAGTCTCTACATTGCTGAATTGAATGGCATAAGGAGGTAGACAAGTAAAGATTTTCCCTGAAATTAGATATTTAAGTAATATCCAAAGGACACAATGAAGTATGGGAACATTACATTACTATCAGTTGTTCTTATCATTAGTGTTGTATGTGTAGTTGGTCTGAATTTTTATTGAATTATTTCCAAACATATTTTTGAAATGAGGATAAGGACCAATGATGTCCTCTCTTTCAGAGAACATGAGAATGAGGATAATATGGCATCCAGAGCAGTCAGAATGGCAGATGCTACTTGTGTATTTGTGCACATGAATATCTGCTAAGTGTGTTCGAAGTAGACTTTCTATTATAATAAAGAATATTTTTCTAGAGTTTAACTTGGAAATAAAGGCTTAAAATAAAGTAAGACTATTGTTCTTCTTGAGAGAAGTTCATCTGTAGTGTCATGTTTACTAGTCTAGGTGGAAAAGTGGCTATGCAGACTCCTGTTCATGGCTTTTGAAGTCTAAACACAAAATTTGGTATCATTCAGTCTCTTGTGTTTCATTAAAGGTATTTAGAAATGTGCCTAGGTTTGGAATGTATAATGGAAGACAGGGTCATTTTACCTTTGATACTGTCTGTCATCAGCTATAAGTATTAATCAAACAAGAAAGCTGTAAGTACCGTATTTATATGGTATTTTAATATTTGTGATATTTAGCATCTACAGCCACAGAGTTTATCTCTAAAAATGCAGATTCTATTATCAGAGTAAGGTCACAATCAGGAATTAAGTATTTCAAAAATGTTAGAGTGCTAAGTAAGGCTAAGAACAACTAATAGATATACTGATCCACTTTTAAGTCATTTGAATTTTATTTCATTCTTCCTTACAACATCTCCAGGAGACTAGTACTCTTGTTTTCTGTGATGAGCAGCATCCCTCCCATTTAACAGCTAGAGAAACAGAGGCATGCAGAAGGGGAAAATATACTGAGAATATACAGAAACTGAGCCAAAGAGTAATATGAAAGCTTTGCTGTATTTCATGGGCAAGAGTGTTGTATGCTTACAACTCATTCAGTTTTTTCCTACATTCTAAACTGGCCTGCTACATTTTAAGGGATAGATTTGAGGAGGCTGTTGTTTTTAATACAATTTTGTTTTGTTTGATACTTATGTGTTTAATCATTATTGCTGCTGGCTATTGTTCCTTTTCATGTATTTTAATACTTTAATCAATGGGAATTTTATTGGTACTTGTACCCTGAGGCTATTGAAAGTGGAGGGTGCAATTTTATAAATATACAATTGAAATAAGGGAAAATAAAACAGATGGGCATGGAGACCATGTCGGTAATAAAGCGATAAAGTTCTTCAGTAGCTAGATAAAGAGGTAGGGTTCTTCCCACATGAATGTTTGCACTAGGACTCCCTGAGTTAAAAAAAAAAGTTGGCTCAGATTTTGTTCATTGTGTTTTCTCACCCAAAATTCCTTACTTTTTTCTCCTTCTTCAAAAATCATTTCAAGTCTAAAGTTACATATAGGACATTAATATGAATAATAGTAACCTCTTGAATATCTTGATTATATATTACAAATATAAGCTTTAAACTTTATTTTTGTAGTTGATTCTATTACATGCCGTACCTACCTTTATGCTGACTTATAGTTTCCTCTTTTTGTTTCACATTCAATTAAAAAATGTATTCTTTTTTAAAAAATTTTTTAAATGTTTTAATTTATTTTTGAGAGAGAGACAGTGTGAGTGAGGGAGGGTCAGAGAGAGAGGGAGACACAGAATCCGAAGACAGGCTCCAGGCTCTGAGCTGTGAGCACAGAGCCCAACACGGGGCTCGAACCCACAAACTGTGAGATCATGAACTGAGTTGAAGTCAGACGCTTAACCAACTGAGCCACCCAGGTGCCCCTAAATTTTATTCTTTATACATACTTGTCTCCTCCTACCCAAGTAGACTTCAGAATCCTGAAGAAAGATGGCACATAAGATACATCTTTGATACATTTTCCAGGAAGCAAGATAGCTCAATTCCTGTAATTTCTTGAGAAGCACTTCTGGGATTAACTGGAAACCAGTGAATAAACCTATTTAAAAAAACCCTGAAGTTATTCACTCACCATTAAATTTATTTTTTTATTCTTCAGTAATGTTCAGTTAGCATAGAAAGTGGTCAGTCTTCTATACTGATTTTAACCTCTTTGTCACATTTTGCTCAAGTATTATTTCTTATATTTTTGTTCTAATAAAGATAATCCCCAAATGGTAATTTATCACTATCCACTCTGTTACCACCAGGAAGAAGATTGAGGAGGTACTGAAGAAACTGATCCTCATATTTAACTATATTAAATGCCAAATTATGTTCTGGGAAATACTATAATATTACCTATATCCCTACAAAAATGTTGGAACAACCATTAATTTCCTAAAATTTAGTTTGTTCTCACCCCGCCCGCCACCAAGTTCTGGGGGAAAAAAGAGAGAGGTAATGGTCTCTTAGGACTCTTTAACAATAAGAATTATTGGATTTCTTCATAATGATTAAATTGATGGAAGTAGGCAGGGAAAATGTTTGGTGGAGCTGACCTTCAGATGAAGATGTTTCCACCCTTTCCCAATAGTGCTGAAAGATGCATTTCTCTTAATGACTCCACTTAGAGCAGCAGGAAGCAAAGTGATCATCACCAGCAGGTACTTAGACAAGAGTGAGAGGTTGGATGTGGACTGCTCTATTAAAGCATCCCTGTCTGAACAGGGCTTCCTGGAGCTTAAGTGCCCATTGCTGCAGAAGCCAGGATACCATCTGCGAGTGCACAGCAAAACTCACAGCCTTCTCTAATGAGAAGAACTGCATCAAGGAGACATTCTTAAATAGATGAAAGATCCATGGCATCTAATGGACAATTAGTTAACTTCATTCTTCAGAGTTTTTAAGCATCTGATAAATGATGAAATGAAGCAAAATGCTTCAAGTGAAACACGGAGAGGAGTTAAAAGCAGCCTAGAAGAAATGACTTGCCAGCCATACACACACACACACACACACACACACACACATATATATATATACATATATATACCTATATATATACACACACTATATACATATATACTATATACATATATGCATCTGATGTGACATCTTTCCTCAGGATTCTGAAATCTACTTGGGTAAGAGGAAACAAGTATGAATAATATGTATAACATATACATACATATATATGTGTTAGTGTCATTATATGTAGTTAGAACATACTCTAGGCCAGTAATTTGAAATGTACATTGAATTAGTGACTGCACTACAAACATTGTTTACTTTAATAAAATAATAATTAGTAATTCTCAATCTGGAATGGATCTTAAGGTCACCTGTTTAATTTTGTTATTTAACAGGTGGTGAAACTGAGGCCCAAAGAGGCTAAATGGCTTTTCTAGAAATTAATTATAAACTGCAAATTTGAAGATTGTTTTGAGCTTAGTATTTTGTCTCTTCATCACACTATTCGATTTAAGGGTGTAGGGAAGACAATTTGAATGATATCATAAAGTTAGTCTATGTAAATTAATTTTATATTGTTTTAAGGTAAAATATCATAAATGAGTTTTAATTTCTCACTTCACACTGGACTAGGTTGCTTCAGAAGCCTCTGAAAAAATATATAGCGTACTCTCACTGAAGGAATGTCTAACTAGTTGTGAGAGACTCAGATACAAAATGATAGAAATGCATTGTATGAAGAAGTCCCAAAGTGTGTGACATAATAAGTGCTCTCAATGCCCAAGGAAAGGAGAGGTGACCAGGGGCTAGTCAACTGAGATGATTTAATAGAAAGTAGGGACAGTTTTCTCTACATAGTCAACACTTGATGGTATAGAAGGAGGCAAGGGTGCCTGCTATTGGTTGCAGAATTGGGTTTTATGGCTGTATTTAACTTACTGATTTAAATATAGAATATTTAAAAATTTTCTCCATTTGGGGGACAATCACTATTTAGAGAGTTTAACTTTGATTTACTAAATAGAACATCAAATACAGTGAACCTCATTAGTTAATACTAATAACAGTAGCCATAACAACTCTATTATTCTACTCCTTGAATATGTAACATAACCCTGTGAGTTGGGAATATTCTTTTTTCCTTACACTGTAGATGAAAGAAACAGAGAAAAGCAGATTGATTCCATGAATGTGTGACTTAAAGCAACAGGTTCTTAACTATTAGAATAGATTCAGAAAATTCATAAATATTATAAAAATATACATTGTTTAAAAAGATTAAAACCTTAAAATAAAACTTATCTCTTATTATGATGCAATTTTTTCCAATATGAACAAGAGATTCCACAAGAAATCAAATTTTCCCCACGATTGGAAGATTTTAATGCTAATATAGAATTTACTCTGTTAATACCTCCTTTCAGCTCAGCCCCAGAGGTTGGCATCAATGGTGGCTGCTTCTAAATCTGAAGATGTGAATAAGCCCTAGAGAACAGTGTCTGCCATTAAAAAGTTGCCATCTGTCTTTTTTTGATATCTGCTGTGCTGCAGTAAGTCACAGCATTTCCCTATCCTTTCAATGACAGCTCATGGTAAGATAAACTTGCCATGATAAGATAGATGGCAACTTTTTTAATGAAAACCACTATGTGTGAGCTGCTTGGTTAGGTTACAGTTCCTCAAAGTGCATCTCATACCTTATTCCCTAATATCAAAACCAATGACCTATTCTTCAAAGGATTTTCTTTTCACTTCTATGACCAACATGATTTACAAAGTTCTCCTCCCCTCCTTTTTTTTTATATCCTCTCAGAATGAGACCTTGAGTGACCCTGTAACCTTAACTTCCTATACTGATTCTTTTTGAAAAAATTTGTTTGGAAGACGAAGACACATTCTTTTAGTATTTTGAAAATCATCTTTGAGTAAGATTAGCTAAGTGAGTGGAATGAACAATTTTCATTTATTTGAATTACTTCCCTCCCCATAAAAATAAAGGTGCTTTAAATGTTGGCTAAGAATTGGATCTCGAAGTGGTTCTAGTCCATCATAGCTATCTTATAGCTGGCTGGATCTTGATTTTTCCAAGTCTCTGACTACCCACCTGTCAGATAAATCTAATATTGATAAACCTGATATTGATGCCAAATCAGTGCAGGGTGCTGATTTGCCAGAGACACCTTCTTCAGAAGAAGTCCATTTTCATTGCTGCGTGGCTCCCTGGGTTTATTTTTAGTTTAGAAGGTAAAAAATGACCTTATATGATAGTTTATAGTACCTGTACAACTATATGTATAGTACAACTGTTAGATCATTTAGAGAACAGCGAATAATTTGCAAGCTTACTTTAGTAAAACCATAACAAAAATTACTGCAAATGTATTTGTTTTACTTCTGACCATGAAAAGCCATTTGTAAATTACCAAATACATTTCTTTACCTAAGACAGAGGAGTCAAAAGATCAAAGCAAAAATATTTCCTCACTTTGAATTTCACATAGGCTCAGAGTTATCATTGTGGACATTTCTAGATTTTCACAGGCAGAGATAAAGAATGTATAGAGGAATCAACCAATTTGAGGTAAACCAAACACATGGAATTAAAGTTATTTTCTTAATAGTTTATTAAGTCATTATACGGATGCATGGTGCTGTTTGCCACTTTTTTCCCCTAAACTTCATGTGTTTTCTTTGAATAAGGATATTATTATATCTACAGTTTTACCTAATTCAGTTTTTTTAATTTTTAAATTTTTTATTATTTTTTAATATTTTATTGTCAAATTGTTTTCCATACAACACCCAGTGCTCTTCCCCATAAGTGCCCTCCACCATCACCACCACCTCTTTTCCCCCCTCCCCCTTCCCCTTCAACCCTCAGTTCATTCTCAGCATTCAATAGTCTCTCAAGTTTTGCATCCTTCTCTCTCCCCAACTCTCTCTCCCTCCTCCACTCCCCCTGGTTCTCCATTAGGTCTCTCCTGTTTTCCTGTTAGACCTATGAGTGCAAACATATGGTTTCTGTCCTTCTCTGCCTGGCTTATTTCGCTCAGCATGACACCTTCAAGGTCCATCCACATTCCTACAAATGGCCATATGTCATTCCCTCTCATTCCCATGTAGTACTCCATCATGTATATATACCACATCTTCTTGATCCACTCATCAGGTGATGGACATTTAGGCTCTTTCCATGTTTTGGCTATTGTTGACATTACTGCTATGAACATTGGGGTACATGTGCTCCTATGCATCAGCATTTCTGTCTCTCTTGGGTAAATCCCCTCCTAGACCTCCACCGCAGCAATCTCCTACTCGACACATCCTCAAAAGCAAGGGAAATGAAAGCAAAACTGAACCCTTG
>NC_043713.1:32980826-32995838 GCF_006229205.1 Suricata suricatta | reverse complement strand
CTACAGGCACATGAAACAATGGTCAACATCACTCATCATCAAGGAATCACAAATCAAAACCACACTGAGATACCACCTCACGCCAGTCAGAATGGCTAAAATGAACAAATCAAGAGACTATAGATGCTGGCGAGGGTTTGGAGAGATGGGCACCCTCCTACACTGTTGGTGGGAATGTAAACTGGTGCAGCCGCTCTGGAAAACAGTGTGGAGGTTCCTCAAAAAACTATCCATAGAACTCCCTTATGACCCAGCAATAGCATTGCTGGGGATTTACCCAAGAGAGACTTAATTCAGAGTTTTGATTAAGTCAGGATTTGTTATATTTGGTTTACCAAGGAAATTTTTTATGCAATGAGTGACTGAATGATTAATACTTAAATATACAACTATCTAAACATAATATTTCAATATGCAGAAACATATACATATTCAAGAATTATTTACTTAGCATCTGTTGTATATAGGCACTACTGGGTGATGGAAACTCGGTGTTGAATAAAAGAAAAGTCTCTGTTCTCATGGTGGGCACTGTTATAGTTGGGGTTGTGGTCATTGGCCAATAATACAGTCTATGGGTGTAGAGAGCATGAAATAAAAAAACAATAAAATAGAATATAATAGTAAGTGGAATGGGATGGTAATAAAGGGTTTGCCCGTACAGTCAGTGAAGATGTAATCTGTTTTAAAATCTAATGATGGAAAGAGATTTAGGGAGAGTGATTCCAGTCACAGGGCCCAGGATATGTAGATGATAATGTTACACATACGTAAAGGGAAGAGGGAATGACTTTGAACTAGAACATTGCCAGTAAGGAGCAGTCTAGGAAAATATGTTGGAGAAGTAGACAAGGATAAAATCATAGATGACATTGTAGGGCAAGGTAAGAGGTTTAGATTTCTTCTAAGCATGAATGGAAGCTATAGGAGGATTTAAGCATGAAAATAGCAGGATCTTAAGATCCTTAGGTGGAGAACGGACCATACAGTTGCAAATGTAGACATAATAAATTAAAGAGAAGGCTATTATAGTAGTCTTTGAGCAATGCTAGTGTTTTATTCAGAGGTGATAGTGGTGAAAATGGAGGAAATTTGTGAATATGTTAAGAATTCTAAAGTCAGGGGCGCCTGGGTGGCTCAGTCTGTTAAGCCTCCGACTTCGGCTCAGGTCAGATCTCACGTTCCTGGGTTCGAGCCCCGTGTCTGGCTCTGTGCTGACAGCTAGCTCAGAGCCTGGAGCCTGCTTCCGGTTCTGTGTCTCCTTCTCTCTCTGCCCCTCCCCCTCTCATGCTCTGTCTCTCTCTGTATCAAAAATAAATAAAAAACATTAAAAAAATTAAAAAAAAAAAGAATTCTAAAGTCAGTATGAACCAGAATTGCTGATGACTAAGATAATGAGGGAAGTGTGTGAGGAAAAGAAGAATCAAGGATAAATTTAGGTCTTTGGCCTGAACAATTACTTGAAATGGCAGAGTCTGAAGAATTGAAAGTGTATTAGAGAACATATCTTTTTGTTTGTTTATTCTTTACTTTCATATGTGTGTTGAGATTCTTGGATAGCCAAGTAGAAATGATTGGAGTTCAGGGGAAAGCCAAACATTAGTAAAAGAAATTTTTATGTCAGAAGTATGTTTGGGTGGCTTAATAATATGGGATCGGATTAGTTCACTTAGGAAATGTATGTAAATAAAGGACATGTAGAGATCAGAATGAGAAAATGGAACAAGTTAAGTTTATTAAGTCAGAATAGACAATACAGTAGGAGGAAAACCAGATGAGTGTGCTTTCAAACGGCCTGGAACAAAATACTTCAGGCATGAAAGAGTTAAATATGTAAAATGACATTGAAAACTCAAATCAAAAGGAGACTGAAAACTGATCTTGGGACTTGTCAAGTAGATACATATACAAAATGCACATGTATGCATGTACATATATATACACACAAAACAGATTATTCATTATTCTGAATTGTAGTGCTTCCTCGTGACTCTAGTCCTGAAATAATTACATGCTAGTTCCTTATGTGGTTGATAATTTGAATCACTTGACTTACAGTACTTTCTGCCTTGCCTCTGTAAAGAGACTTTTAATCTAAATAATAATTCTACATACAGAATTTGCAAATGATGAGCAATTGTATTAATAATAGAAGATATAGGCTTTTGAACATTTGGAAGCCTTGAGTTTCCAGATTTCTCTCTAGTTCTTTCTCTTTCTTTCTTTCCCTTTTTCCTCTTTCCTTTCCTTTTCTTCTTTTTAATTTTTTTTGGAGGTGCCACCACCACACTATTCAAGGAGGCCACGGGTGATACATGACTTGGGTTGTAGCTCTGCCTTTGCCTGGAATCAGCAGTGGATACTTACTGTATCTGTTGAGACCCATTTCCAATCTCTCTGTCTCAAGAGCGAGACAGAGATGAGAGAGAGAGAGAGAGAGAGAGAGAGAGAGAGAGAGAGAGAGAGAGATAACATAGTGTTGGATTAGACCAGTCCTTTTTTTTTTTTTTAACTTTTCAGAAGATTATAAGAATGCAGGAAATCTATAGGTGCTTTCTACAGGAGAAAAATGCATAATCACAAATTCACAATTATTTTGCATGTGGTCTGAGATGGATCAAAAGTTCTGGACTGGAAGGCAGCCAGCCTTAATGTCTATTACTTCAGATGCCATGGAGAGGACTGCAGGGGTGCAGGCAGGGGGAGAGATGTTCATGTCCTCATGCAGTTAATGATAATCTGTTTTCCTAGACTAATAGGTAGAGCAAAAGGATGGCTTCCAAAAAACCGTAAGAGTTTCCAGCAATCCATGATCATATTCTGGAAGAACAGAGACCCAACTCGCATTGATTTATAGATTTTGTTGCGCCTTTGCTTAGTCAAGCGTGGATTTTTGTTCTTCTCCCTGCAGTAATACAGTAGATACCTCTGACTGCATTTGCTAGTCATTCCTGAAGCATGGCAGGATTAGTTTCAATCAATAGAGAGTACGTTCCCCCTTGGCTATCATAGACTTCTATGGCATTTGGGCCATTGCTCTCTAAAAATAAGGTCTTAGGAGGTTTTCTTTTCACCTTCCCTTAATTAATCATGATTCAGCACCACAACCAAGTCTGATTATCTTATATATCATTATCTCAAATGTCATCATAAGCATTAAGCTTTATCTTTGCATTTAGAATTCACTAAATGATATAAATTCTTAATCCTTAGAACACAATCATGGCACAATATGATAGCTTACTATCTGATAATTAATTCATATTTTTAAACTTTTTTTATAACCACCAGAGAAAAGTCAAAGAGAAAATTAACTGTTTTACCATAAATTATGTAAATTACCCTTAAGCAAAAGCTGATAGAAATCACATATTTTAAAACAACATTTATGACTATTTTACATTGCTGTGTCCCATAGCAGGAGTGACAAATATATGATAGATTTTGACAAACAGTTGGACTCTCTTGAATAGAATGATGGTGCACTTCTTTTTCATGACAAATAATTGTCTTGAATAAAGGAGACAGTAACTTGCAAGTAAAATCTGAGGTGCTAGTCTTTGGTAAGAGTGATGGGGACACAATCTTTCAAATTTCAAGTAATTATGTTTCTCAAGGCTTGATAATTAGGGGATCAATGAATGGGTGAGTGGCTCTTTGTGGACAACTGAATACTAGTTTATTAAATGTTCCTGAGGGAAAGGTTAGTTTGACCTTGTCAGGGACTACAGGAGAATTTTTAATTCCAAAAATGTCTGCAAATGAATATTATGACTTCAAAGGAAGACTGGGAAAGAGGCCATGAATGACACAGAAAATTATTTCCTCATTAGCAAGGCAGTGGAAATAATGGCCCCTGACAAACACAATGCAGAATACAAACATGGAGGGTATTTTCTTCACGAAGGTGGTACTTTTAGTGGTGGATAGGTTAATTAACATTTAGTCCTACTGAAACTGTCATTTACAGAGAAGTGTGAGGCCTAGATGCCCAGTCCTCATGAGTGACAGCTCCTTTCTCTCAATCACTGAGTTGTGCCCACAGCTCCCTCATTCATACCACTTCTTTCTGTTACCAAGTAAATGCAGCACCATTTCAGAGAGAACTGATGTTAATAAAATTAGTTGGTCACACATTGAAGCGTTTATTGAGATCCTCTGGTTGTACATTTCCAGATCATACCTGAGAAAGAAAACAACCTGTAGACCAATGAGAAAGTGCATCAAAAGCTGCAAGGGCAGCGCATTTTTTTTCTAATATCATCTCTTCTGGGAAACATTACCCTCCTGTACTCTTCCAGACCATTGATTCCATTCTGAACCCATAAAAAAGAGATTATAAATCAAGAGAAGGAGGTACTGGTAGAATACTATGAATGGTTTATAAGTTATTTTGTGAACAAAATTGAGACCATTAGAGCTGCTGAACAGCTTTCTACCTCTAATCATTTTTTTCCATTAACTAAGTTTTTTGCCCACTCTAGAGAGAGTGACATGATTTTTATAGCAGTATCATACAGAATTCTAAAGCATTGTTTGATGGCAGTGCTTACCAGTTGCTACCCACTTCATATATCTTGTAGAGGTATTGATACCTAACATGGTACTCCTTCCTCCTGACATTTTCCCAGGATATGAATCACTGTTTAGAACTTTCTAATAGAGTAAAGTGATGGCATGAAAATGTACAAGGTTAAAAGTTAGTAGACATTAATTCCAATCTTAATTCCACTTGAAGCTATTTTCATAGCCTTAGGAAAAAAAATACTTTAACAAAATTGAGCCTCGGTTTCCCTCAAAGTCAAAGCTGAAGATGATCCCCTGGATATTTTGCAGAAAATTGCCCCCCAAAATGAGATTTTTATATAGTTTATTTATTTTTGAGACAGAGAGAGACAGAGCATGAGTGGGTGAGGGGCACAGAGAGAGAGAGAGATACAGAATTTGAAACAGGCTCCAGGCTCTGAGCTAGCTGACAGCAGAGAACCTGATGTGGGGCTTGAACCAACATACTCTGAGATCATGACTTGAGCCGAAGCCGGACACTTAACCAAATGAGCCACCCAGACGCCCTCCCCAAAAAATGAGATTTTCCATGTGCAATTCTTTCAAAAACGAAGATCACTTCTGAATGTATATGCAAAATATAGTACTGGTTATCATTTATTATGTTATTATTTCATCATCATTTGTATAGTGTTTTAAATTTCTGTTACCTTGTGCTAGGGAATTACATGCATATGGTGAAATTATGAGTTTATATCTAGGTGGTTATGTTCTTCTAGGCTGTCATGTGTATCAACTGTTCCTGTAGCCTAGAAGCTACTCATCCTCTTCTGGGTAATAATTCTCCAGTTTCTGTCAAGGACCATGCCTTTTCTCCCATGTGTCCATATCAGTTCATTTGTTCCCAAAGGGAACTGTACCTTAGGTGCAGATAACATGGATTAGGTATATGTGTAGCGTTTATTTGGCTTCCAATATTGGTTGAAGGATTGGCCTTCTGTAAAAGTTTAGCTGGAAATGCTGGAACACAGGTTTTTAATCTTTCCCACTTGATATCAACTGGGAAGGACAGAGCCCGGAGAAATCCTAGCAGCATTCTTGTGACTATATTCAATACTGTTCTGAGAATAAAATCTCCACAGAGTATGTGGACCTAAGATACAGAATACAAAAGTAGATTTTGATGAGATTGTTTAAAACTGTATGCCAAGCTAAGAATCCTTCCTTTCTCTAAGTCAGTTTTGCTTCCTGTCATTTGCAAACAACATATCTCAAATATATAAACTATATCTAATTTTTTGAATCATTTTTTGAAAATCTAATTTTTGAGTGTTTCTATGTGTTTTAGGATTCTCAAAGATTTTTATACCTTTATAAATGTAATTTTATACAGCTGAAATAGCCTATTATGTTTATTCCCAGATTAAAGATGAGGGAATCCAGATGCAGTTGCTCAAGGTCACATAATTAGTAAGGAGAAGAGTGAGTATTCAAGTACTATCTGCCAACAGAATAGAAAGTATTAAAACAATTAAAATAATAATTTTTGTTTTATTTTTTTATTCTCAACAACCCGTAATCAATGTGTAATAACATTATATGGGTGATTCCAAGTCATGAGCATTTTTAGTAGTTTTTACCACCCTTGCCTTCCATCTTGCCTTCTTCTTGAGAATCTGTGGAAATCAGGAAAAGAGACTCAATGTAGAATGGAAATTGACCTTAGAACAGAGATTAGTCTAGTAGAAACTAAAATGAAATTGAAGATGCTCACGGTGGCAAGAAGAGAGGAAAATTTCCTTGTGGTTATTATCAGAGCTTCTACAATAACATAGTTTGCCTCTGAGTAGAATATGAAACTGTGGAAGTTAACAAATTGAGTGTTTGCTGCAATAGTTCCTACTCAAGCACTCTGTGAGTAAATTTCTGCTCAGTCCTGCTGATACATGAGATTCTGTGGTAGAGAATGCAGAAAGGGGAGTAGGAAAGCTGCATGCTGCTTGGTCTTCACATCTGTACCTTGCGGAAACTTCTACGTCTAGAATAGAATTGGTTACAATTAAAAAGTATCATTTTCCATCATTATGATACTTGAAGACTTTTAAGGTAAATGGAACTTTATGTTACTGCATTAGGCCACTTTCAGAAAAGTTTGGGGACTTATTTTATGCAGGGCACCCAATCTGCAATCATGGCTCAGCTCTCCTAGTAGTTATAAATGTGTGGCATAGTCCGATAGGGTTCATGTCTTTGTACCCAGGTGGTTACATATCATCACTCAAAGCAATCACTTAAGATAACATTGATATATGGATTATTTTCCCTGACCAAAAGGAAGCTCTTTCCAGTCAATTGACACTCAGTCTTGAGTGTCTGAATGTCTTACAGTTAAATTATTAGAAAATGACATTGAAAGTAGGGAAGATTTTTTTTTCCTTTATTCATCTTCTAAGTAACTTTGGTACACAGATCAATATATTTTTAGTTACTCACTAAACTTGAAATAAATACTTAAAAAGAATTTTCATTAAAAATTCAGAGTAATTTTCAATATCAAATTCTAATTCTAATTGTCATTGTCACTCTATTTTAAATAACAATAGTAATTCTCACCCCCTTTCTGGAGCACAAAACCAATGCTGCCTTCAAGGGGAGAATGAGGCACTAATTCATGTCCCCATTACATCTTGGCTGGATTGCTGCAGTTCATTATAGGCTTTCTTGAATGTTTACTTAGGCAATAAATCTTGTCATTACATATACTACATCCGTCAGGTTCAAGACAACTGCACAAAGGCCCTATTGCTATTATAAACCTTTAATTTAAAAATCTATAATTAAAGAAGGGCAAATATGTTATTTGAGGCTTGAAGCATTGGTGATTTGGAGACACTCCAACATTTAACTGCACTTGCTCAAAGTAATAATTTCAGAGGTGAGGTGAGAGGAGTAACCAGGCAATGGGTCCAAATAGAACAAAATCCCCTGAGAAACATTGCCTAATATTTAGGGCCACATCTCTCTGCTTCCTCCGGACCATCCCAGTAGGATTCTTATCTCTAAGATAAGAACCAAGTCTATAATAATCAAGTAGAAATGGTTTAGGAGATAGGAGGCATCTCAACAGACATATATTTTAATGACCCTTGAATGCTGATTCTGGTTCCCTCGGAATACTTCAAATTAACCTACTCAATTTTTATCATCAAAATTAATCAAGAACAGTTGTCAAGGGAATCAAAGTCTAATATCTTTCACCTTCTCTACGCTTCTGTCTTTATTCAGTGACTATTAGGTGCTAGGCACTCTGCTAAGTACTTTACTTACAACATCCTTGGCAAGACTCCCTTAGAACAGGAAAATAATCAGCTTATTTTAAATATAAATGAGTAAGTATGAGAGTTTAAGTTACTCTCTGGATCTGAAACGGAGATTAAATTGAGATAATGTGTCTGCACTCTTTAAAGGTTCACCATGATTGTGATAGAATATTTTGGAATTTTGGTTTGCTAAAATCCTAAGTGGACCTGGTAGTTCCAGAAGAGTAGGACTCTACTTCTCCTTTCTCAAAACAATTCATACTCTCCCTAGACGATATAATTTCTACTCTTCCAAGCTTCAGCTTTTATCTCTTCAAAGGCATCTCCTAAATTTATATCTCTAGCTCTGATCTTTCTTCTGTCCTGACAGAACTATGCGGTCAACTTTATTTTTATCTTTTGTTTTCTATAAACTTTTTCTATTTGTAATTAAACTTACAGAAGAGTTTTAAGGATAGCACAGAGAGGACCCAGGTACCAGTTCACCCTGTTTCCCCTAATGTTGGCATCGTATTATAGTTCAGTTATCACAACTGAGAAGTTAGCATTGGTAATTAAACAGTATTAACTAAACTACAGATTTTACTTGTATTTCACCAGGTTTTTACGAATATCCTTTCTCTATAAGAATCTAATCTAGGACACAACACTCCATCCAGATGGGTTTTCAATTTTTGTTTATTGTGACCTTCACACTTTTGATCAATTACTGTGTAGAATGCCTGCTTTTTTTTTTTTTTTTTTTTTTTTTTTTTTTGGCCTGGTGTTTTCTCATAGTTAGACAGAGTTTATGGACATTTGGAAGAAATAGCACAGACATGAAATGGCTTTCTCATCTCTTGTTATGTTTTATTATTCATGAAGTTCACCTAGATCACTTGGTGAATGGAGTGTTTTTAAGGTTTCTCCACTATGGAGTTACTGGTTTTCTTTTTCAATGTACTGTTTTTTAGAAGTGAGTCCCTAAGACCACTTACAGGGAGAGTAATTAAGTTTCAGTTCCTGAAGGGAGAACTCTGAAGGAATTTTGTAATATATGTTAAAAGCACTACAGCTATTAAAAATATTTGGGGGAAGATACTTTGAGGCTATGATGATATCCTGTTGTTGTTTTTAAATGTTTTACCCACTAATTTTAGCATTCACAGTGGATCCTACTGGCAACAATTATTACTGTAGTGTTCTAATAGTTATTTTTTAAAATTATATCCTGCATGCTTTTTTTCATTAACTAACTGTAATTCTTTAAGGAAGAATTATCATTATTTATTTATTTATTCATTCATTCATTCATTCATTTATTCACTCACTGATTCATTCAACTATGTATATCGTGATAGACTCACGGATGTATTTTTTGAATAGTAATTTAATGCTATTGTTATTTTATTCCTCATATTGTTTCAGCTTTGGCCAATTGGGTGCTCTTCCATTGTTGGTTCCTGGTGTCATTCCAACATATACCCATCCTTTTTCTTTTTCTTTTTTTTTTTTTTTGAGAGACAGAGAGAGACAGCGCGAGCAGGGGAGGGGCAGAGAGAAAGGGAGACAGAATCTGAAGCAGGCTCCAGACTCTGAGCTAGCTGTCAGCACAGAGCCGGATGCGGGGCTCAAACCCACAAACCATGAGATCATGACCTGAGCCGAAGCCAGACGCTTAACCAACTGAGCCACCCAGGCACCCCTCCTTTTTCTTTATTTATAACACTTCTCTATTCTCTAGCCCTACAGGATTTTTTTCCAGAGCCTTCTGGTATTTCTCTCCTCAATCTCAAGATTCAAATATTTCTCCATGGAGCCCTAGATTCTTCTTGGAAGATGGTATTTAGTGACCAAGTGATATACTACTGAAGTTTTACTGATTTTATTTTTTTTAATGTTTATTTTTTTTATTTTGAGAGAGAGAGAGAGAGAGAGAGAGAGAGAAACATGCACATTTTGGGGAGTTGTAGAGAGAGAAAAAGAGAGAGAGAATACCCAACAGAATTGGTGTTGTCAGGCCAGAGACTGACATGGAGCTCTGTCTCACAAACCTTGAGATCATGACCTGAGCCAAAATCAAGATTTGGATGCGCAACTGATTGAGCCACCCAAGAGCCCCCGAAATTTTACTGATTTTAGATCTTAGCAAACATGCTAGGAAATCTATTTGTACTAACCATAAACCCACACATATCTGTATTACTTTATCATCTAATATATCAATCAAAATAAGTATGAGTAAGTACATTCTGATATCTCTCACTGTGACATACCACCTCAGAGTACATTCTAGCCTTTCCTACTTTATTTTAAACATTTTTCTTTACAAGGATAAACCTGGCTCTCCTTATCTATAACATATTTGCTTGTCCAAACTTTGTACACATGTGAAGTAGTCAGAGCTGCTGACTTGGGCTTTTGTAAAAGAAAATAAAACAAAACAAAAATCTACCAATCAGAGTAAATTGCTGTGTACAGCTTTCTTTTTCCTTTTTAGCTTAACAGTATTTAGTCAAAATACTCTTACAAATATTTTGGCTTCGTTTATTCCCTCCTCATCCTTTTCAGTGTGCAGGTTACATATTTGTCATATAGTTAGATTCCTTCTTCACAATCTGTATATCTCATCTTGTGTTCCCCTACCATCCTTGTTGTTTTATCCTTTCTATTTTTTAAAAGATTTATGTATAGAAGATTTATATAAAATGTATAAATTATAAGTACATCTCAATTACTTTTATACAATGTATATAAAGACATAATTTCAGTCAGTTCAAGACATAAAATATCATTGGTGCACACACAGTCCCCCTTAGGACATTCCCAGTCACTCCTTATCAAATGTAATATATTTTTAACTTCTGTAACCATGGGTTAGCTTTGTTGAACATGGTATAGATTTCTTTTTTTCTCACTCAATATTATGTTTATATAATCCATTCATGTAGTAATATGTAGGAGTAACTTGTTCTTTTTAATTTCCTTATAGTGTTCTTTAGTCAACTTTATTGAGGTAAAACTCACAAGCAATAAAATTCATCCATTTTTATACATACAATTTGAGTTTGGACATATGTATGTTCTCATGAGATCACCACCCTACTCAAGGTACAGAACACTCACATCGTCACTAAAAGTTCTCTCATGCCACTTACCCCACGCCTCCATTCTATGCTAGTCTCATTTCTTACCAAATTGGTTTCTTGTCAATTTGTAACATTGATTTCTTCATGCTCCTCCCTGGCTTTCAAACCCGTTGGTACTTCTGAGTTGAATTGACCTTTTCTGTTCTACCTGAGTTGACCTTTGCTTGCTGTCACTTGTTGCTCTCATTCACTGTTGTGTCCTTCCAACTACTGACAGTTCTGAGAATGTCCTAAGATCTTTCTTTCATGCCTCTGTGCATGCATGAAGCTATTGAAGTCAAGAGAGGCTTTCTTTCCCTTCCCCATCCCTTATGATCCAATTGGATAATTTTTGTTTACCCCATAGACCTATGCTATCCTTTCTTACACGTGTGTGAGATAATGGCTCTCAGATATGCCCCGTGACACTTATCTCTGTCATAATGCTTATTGTGGAGTGTTTTTGTCAATTTTAACTGTATATTCTATATTATACCGTAACATTTACATTAGGAAGCTTACTGAGAATATTTGCACATGCATGGATTCCTGTAATTACCACCAAAATTAGGAATGAAAAAGAGTTCAATCTCCTCAAAAACCTCCCATATAGGATCACTTTATAGTCACTCTCTCTCTTTCCCAAGGTTCTAGCAATGACTGATTTGTTCTTTAATACTATTACTTGTGTTTATGAGAATATGATATAAATGGATTCTAGAGTTTGTAATCTGGTAAGATTGTCTTTGAAACTCATTCAAGTTACTCCACCTATATTCATTAAATCTCTATATAAATCCTGCAATAAAAATTTTTAAAATTATGTTTTATACAAAGTCTTTTAAATCAATTAACAGAAACAAAACAAAACAAAAAATTATATATATGTCTGCTTCATAATAATTCTAGTCACTTCCCTAATGTTTTATGTTCTTTACAGATTCAAGTTATCATCTAGTAGTAATTACTGTATCACTTCCCATTAGCTTGAAGAATTTCATTTAGTATTTGGCTTCCAGTAACAAATACTTCAAATCTTTTTTATCTGGGAATGTTATTATTTTGCCTTCTTTTATGAAGTATAGTTTTTCTGTTTATAATTACTGGCTGAGACTTTAATTTTTCTTTCTTTCAATACTTGGTCTTTACCTTTCCATTGCCCACTGATTTGATTATGGTTTTTTTTTCTTGTATATAATGAGCCATTTTGCTATGGCTGACTGCAAGACTTTCTCTTTGTCTTTGTCTTCCAATGGTTTAATTATGCTGTGTCTAGGTATAAGTATCTTTGTGCTTACTTTACTTAGAATTCATTGAACTTGTTTCATATTAGTCTAATGTTTATCATAAAATTAGGGAAATTTTGGTGATTATTCTTTGGACTAATTTTTCTGTTTCTTTCTGAGAAAGAATCTGCTTCCAAGTTCACTCAGGTTGTGTTCGTTGAACTGAGGTTCCTATTCCATTGTTGGCTGCCAGTTGAGGGCCACTTTCAGCTCACAGGACCACCCACACTCCTTGCCATACACTTCCTGTCATTTTTAAAGGCAGCAGTGTTGTATCAAATCATTCTCATTGCTTCACATGTCTGACCTTTTCTGTTTCTGACTTACTTCCATATGTAAAAGACTCATGTTATTAGGTAGGGCTCCCAGTTTACATTTCTTAAAGTCTACTGTTTCATTAAAATGACCTAATCATGAAATTAAAATCTATTCCTGGGGACTTTGCAGGGTCTGTACACCCAGAGATCACAATGGCCAATTTTAGATTTCTCCTTGCAACCATATCTTTACTGACTTTCTACCACTTGTTTTATAATTCTGAAAAGAGCATTGAAGTATATAATATGTGAATGGATTTTAATTTCTTTCAGTATTTTTCACATATATTTTGCTGCACTAGTGTTAGTTACATACACATTTAGAATTTTTGTGTTGTCTTAGAAAATCAATACAGTTATCATTATGTAATATACCTCTTTATCCCTGATGATGTTCCTTGTTTTAAAGTTTAGTTTGATATCTGTATTGCTAATCTAGTGCTATTTTAATTGGTATTTGCATAGTCTATGTTTCTCATTTTTTTAAATTTTTTAACTACCCATATTTTTATACTTAATGCATGTTTCCACAGACTATATATATTTGGGGATTGGTTTATATTTTCAAGATGACAATAGCTATCTCTTAACTGGTATGTTTAAACAATTCATATTCAAAGTCATTATTCATATGTTTGAATTAAAAGAGTGGGTTCTAAAAGAATTTCTTGTGTTCTTTTTCCTTTTCTTTGTCTAGGATTCGTTGAGTACTTTTTATGATTATAGCTCATCTCCTCTATTTCATTATTTATCATACATCTTTTTAAAATAAACCTTTTATTGTGCACTTAAGGATTATAGCATACATTTTAATTAAACTGTCTACTTTAACATGATACCACTTATAGGTAATATAAAGACTTTATAATATATATTCATACTTCTTCCTTCTCTACCTCTGTGCATTTTTTTAACTTTTACATAGGTTATAAAATACATGCAATATTTTTGTACTATCTTGTTTTTGAGGGGAATTTATCTATGAAATAAATTAAAAATAGAAAAGAAAACAAATTTTATATTTTATTTTACACTGATGTATTCTTCTTCCACATGCTCATTGTTTCTAATTGTAGACCATATTTCTTATGAATGTCATATTCTGTATCATTTAACCTCGACTACAGAATAGATCAGTTGCACAACTATTTCTTAGTTTTTGAAGGATATTTTTATTGGTTATAGAATTCTGAATTAACAAGTTTTTTGTTGTCCTGTTTTGCTTTGTTTTTATTTGGTTTCTTTATTTTTTAACACTTTAAAGACATATCTCTATCATCCTCTAGTTTGCATAGTTTTTTATGAGAAATTTGTTATAATTCTTATCTTAGATCCTTTTGTAATAAGTATTTTTCCCTGTCTACTCTCAAGAATGTCTTTATGACTTAAAGCAGTCTGAATTTGATACAGCTAATATTTTTTTTCAGTTTGATAGTTTGCTTCATTTTTTAATTGTTTTGGATTTTATCTTCTTTGATATTCTCTAAGCTACTTGGATCTCTGGTTTACTGTCTGTAATTAATTTTGGTAAATCTTTGGATATTATTTTTCAAACAATTCTTCTATTTTGTTCACTTTCTTATACCACCTTCTGACTCTAATTATATGTGTTTGAACATTTGACATTGCCCCATAGCTCTTAGGGGCTCTATTCTAGTGTTTTTTAGCCTTTTTTTTTCTCTTTGTAATTTTTAATTTGGGTTGATTTTATTTACTTATCTTCATGTTCACTAATTTTTTAAAACTGAGATGAGTCCACTGATAATTTCATTGAAGGAGTTCTTTATCACTATTACTATGTTTTTGATTTCTTAGATATTTATTTCTTACAGTTCTTTTTTTTAAAGTTTTTAGTGTTTATTTTTGAGAGAGAGAGAGAGACAGAACATTACTGGGGGAGGGTAGAGAGAGAAGGAGACACAGAATCTGAAGCAGACTCCAGGCTCCGAGCTGTCAGCACAGAGCCAGATGCAGAGCTTGAACCCACAAACTATGAGATCATGAGCTGAGCTGAAGTCAGCTGTTTAACCAACTGAGCCACTCAGGTGCCCCTATTTCTTATAGTTTCATCTTTCCTCAGAAATTACTCACATGGGATTACATGTTGGCTAATTTTCATATTGAAACTTTTATTTTCTGGCACTTTTAATATATCAATTATAGGTAATTCAAAATTCTTCTCTTGCTTTTTTAACAAGATTAGCTCCAAGAATAAATCAAGTTCTTATAACTGTTTTGTCTCTTTTGAGTATTTTTGTTATGACTTCATTCCTATGCCTCCTAGTTTTTATTTGTTTTGTTTAATAGTAAATATTCTGCTACTATGTATTAAATACTGCATGCTTTGCCCAAGCTAAGATGAAACCACATCATAAATCAATAGGCATTTTGCATTTTCTTTCATTATATACTCAAGGTGCCTACTGCACCTCTAAACATTTCATTAAATCCAATTATACAGCACACACTCCCAAAA
>NC_043713.1:32980623-32980726 GCF_006229205.1 Suricata suricatta | reverse complement strand
ATTTAGGCTTGTTCCATGATTTGGCTATTGTTGACATTGCTGCTCTGAACATTGGGGTACATGTGCTCCTATGCATCAGCATTTCTCTATCTCTTGGGTAAAT
>NC_043713.1:32973534-32980523 GCF_006229205.1 Suricata suricatta | reverse complement strand
TTCATCAAGATAAAAAGCTTCTGCACTGCAAAGGAAACAATCAAGAAAACTAATAGGCAACCCACAGAATGTGAAAAGATAGTTGCAAATGACATATCAGATAAAGGGCTAGTATCTAAAATCTACAAGGTTCTCACGAAACTTCACACCCACAAAACAAATAACCCAGTGAAGAAATGGGCAGAAGACATGAACAGATACTTCTCCAAAGAGGACATCCAGATGGCCTACAGGCACATGAAACGATGCTCAACATCACTCATCATCAGGGAATCACAAATAAAAACCACACTGAGATACCACCTCACACCAGTCAGAGTGGCTAAAATGAACAAATCAAGAGACTATAGATGCTGGCGAGGGTGTGGAGAAACGGGCACCCTTCTACACTGTTGGTGGGAATGTAAACTGGTGCAGCCACTCTGGAAAACAGTGTGGAGGTTCCTCAAAAAACTATCCATAGAACTCCCCTAGCTTTTATTTGAAAGCCAGATAACTTGTGTTTGATCATAGGTATTTGGAGGTAAACATGCCTTTCCTTTTGATAGCCCTTCAGTGTAAATATTTGTGTTAATCTAGTTGGAATTTTGGTTGGATTTTATATTTAATGTTGCTGTGGTTGTCTTCAATCTGTCCCATATTTGCAAGCCCTCTAGTGCACTGAGTCTTAACCAAGAAGTGTCCCTTCCACACACACACACACACACACACACACACACACACACACACACACACCACACACCAAGGGAACATTGGACAATGTGTGAAGATATTTTCAGGTTCACTGCGGGTATGAGGGTTCTGTTGGCATCTAGTGAGAAGAAGCCAGGGATGCTTGTTCAACATCCTGCAATGTACAAGACATTACCCCCTGTCATAATCATGCAACAAAGAATTATTCAGTTCAAAATACCAATAGTACTGAAGCTGAGAAACCTTGCATTGGTGAGAATTTGTGTTTAAATTGTGGGCTTATTTCCCCCAAATTATTTTTTCATATAAGTCCTTTCCTTCTTTTAATTTTGCCTTCCTTAGCTACACTCCAGAAAGAATCTGTCTTTTGTAGTTCTTTAACTATATTAAACTGCTATTTAAGCTTATGCTTGTTAGCTTGCTGGTACGTAGAACAGAGGAAGGCATTCTCTGATATTCTGATTATGCTTTAGTTTAGTAGAGCACTCTATCCTGGATTACAGAAATAGGGCCTTCACAATTACCCTTGAACTTCCTTGAGGAGTTGTGCTCGTTTTGTTTGCTTGTTTGTTTTTCTTTTTGTTTACCATAACTGAAATGAGAAATATACCCTAAGACAAGAGTTTTTGTGGATCTTCTCTCTGTTAATTAAGATATGTGTTCTTTAGGATGGTAGAGTGGGTGGGTCTAGTCGGCAGTGGATACTGTTCTCCTGCCTATGCCAGAACGGCAAGAGGCTGCTTTGTAGCATTTCCCTGACTATTGTCTGTGAGACCCTGGTTTGATTTGTGGAAATAAGTCTGAAAAACAGTGCAACCTTCCCTCCCCTTATATATTTGTGCCCCTTACTTCATATTTTTATGCTAATTCACATTAAGCCTTTATCATTTTTTTTACTTTTAGCTATAACTGTTTTCCCATTGATATACCATATTGTATTTTCTGCCCAACTCAGTGAATGTACAGATACTTTTTACCTTGTAAGAGTCCTTCTTTCTCCAAATTTCAGCTTACTTAATTATCCTGTAATATCAGTTCTTCATAGGCTAAGTAAAAGTCATTAATGTGCAAGTTATCCAGTCTTTACCTTTTGTAAGCATAAGAGTGCTGCTCTTCCAGCTCTTTACATTTCTAAACTGAAATTGGAAGTCTATGTCACCAACTTTTTATAGAACTGTACTTTGATGTGCTTAACATGACTCAACTAGATTTTATATTTGTTATCTACAAAGTGTTCCCCCCCCCAGTTTCCTTACTACTTAAGTAGCTGCCTCGTTGTGCAACCTAGTCTCACAAACCAAAAATCTAGACGACTTCCCTACTTTACATGGTGTTTTGTTCTCTAAAAGACACTGATGCTTATCTGATGGTAAATGTGGAAGAAATCAGAGAGAAGAAACATTTAAGTGTCTCTTGTTTGCATCAATTTTTATATTATCATTTTGGCAAAAAAAGAATCCTATGTCAAAACAGAGTCAGAGCAGAAGGATACTACCAAAGGTTGCACAAACCAAGATGTAAAGAGAGAGAGAGAGAGACCATTAGTGCAATAAATCTGCCATCCATATTAAAGTTTGCAAAGCACTCGTCTAATTGGATCTTCTTTTTTTTGGAGATTCTGCATTGTGATCCATATTGATTGCTCGTGCAGTGAGTATAGCCATACATATTACATGGTGGTGTTTCAAAAGCAGAGCTTACAACACAAGTGTGATATGAATCTCTCCCGGCAGTCCCCTGTAAAGGCTTGCTTGAGCCAGCACACCATGGCACGTCATGAGTTACACCGCAGAACACAGACGTGGTCTCCTGCTGCACTGCGTATTTACGGAGGCTCTAGGAGCGGGCAGTTCTCTCTGATGTTCCAGCTCATCATTGATAACCTAAGGAAAATCTACCAGTATCACCAACTAAATCTGAAAAGTGGTATCTACTAACTTCATTCCTCAGCAAAAACTGAGGCAATGGCAAGTTATTTCAATATTCTGTTAAATGAAGGAAAGGTCAAGCTAAGTATCAAAAGAAGCTATGGGGTAGGATCAGAATTCTTCTGTGAGCAAGATATAAATGATTTGAGTTTATCTTATTTATATCATGCTTTTAGGTATTAATTTCTTGAGTCACATATTGTCATAATTTTACCTTTTTCTTTTAATGGCTGGGTGTCGGAAGTGTGATTAAGTGCATCTGAACTAAGACATTGATGTGGGTGGGTGTGTGTGTGTTTCCATAAGCATCCTGATCCCATCATGATTTATAGGATCTTAAATCTCTCTATTCACTGGGTCATATCAATTGCTCAAGTCAAAAAGATTTGGAAGAAGTGTTGAATCTAAGCCAGAAAATAAACCTCTAAGTAGAATGGACCTTTGTATTACTGGAGAGACTGGATTAGCACTTTTATTCCTGCTATCTCCAACTTTGTATGATTACCCAAGTTTTATCTTTTGTCCTTTACCTTTATAAGGCATGGTATAAGGGAAAGACAGAGTTCCTTAGAAGAAGCTTGGATTGCTGTTCCCAAAAAATCCTAAACTCTGTGATAGTATCTAAAAAAAAAATATTTATTTATTTTGTAAATTGTAGTTCGACTCCTCTGTATTAAGGAGATATTAATATCTTGTGATGGTGAAATAAGATAATGTATGCCAAAAGAGTAATTTATAAATAATACTGATTGAACAAGTTCAAGACACTATTATCATTTATCATAGACCCTGAAGGTAAGACTGAGATGTGTTGGACTTTAAGTGGTAGTGCTTCCCATCAACCTTCTTGGTATAGCATGAAATAATGATGAACCTTACAATTGGTAGTACCTTTCAATCATTGAAAAAGAGTATAATTATGATAGATTCCAGTATTTCAAAGTGCAGTTTATCATGAAAGAAGTCTTTATAAAGCTGAATGTAAAAAGCGTTCTGGTTTTGAAACCATAGGGTAAGAAGCCAAAAAAAATTGAAACGAGCACTCATACGTGCAAGTACAGACAGTCTCATTTCTTGGCAAGTACAATATGATTCAATATATTTAATAGCATGAAATAAAAAGAAAGGTTGACATTCTCATTTTGTTTTAAGATACTAAGCATCAGATAGTAATATGCCTTTTAAGTATAAATATGCTTATAATATTAATATAAATTTTCAACATTTTTACATTACTTTACTTCCATTTTATTTTTTAAATCTTATAAGTACCCAACTATATATGCATGGCAAGTGTATATTACCCCTTTTCATAGATAGTGAAACTGTGCCCCTCAAAATGAAGTTATGTCCCTTCGTTCATAGTGTGTTAACATGAGTTTAGAATCTGAACTAGGATTTGATTCCTAAATCTATTTTCTTTCCACTAGACCAAATATAATTGTTATTTTTTTTTCCCTCCTGGACTCTAGAGGCCCTAAAAACGTCAATCGTAGCTTTTTGACTTAGCTTCTGAGCACTAACAACCAAACATTCAAAGGAAAAGAAGAAACACTAATGTTTCATGTAAGTGAAAATTTGGAACTCTCTTCCTTATCTGCCTTCCTTATCCCTTGGTCTTTTCTTTGTATGGAATCAATTAAAATCCTTGTATCCTTTTAAGGCAGTCAACATCCTTCAATAATTCATAGTTATTGATTCTGTATCAGTTATTGGCCCGTGCCCACAGATTTGGCAAAAATACCAAGAACAAAGTCGGCTAATGTTTAATAAAGTGTTCACTTTAAGTCAGACTGTGTGCTGTGTATTTTACATTGTTAACCTCATTTTCCCCACGCAGAAAGTGTCAGACTAGATTTCAACCCCAGTCTACATGTCTGGAAAGACAGAGCTATTTCTATGGCATAATGCTGTTTCTCATTAGAATAATAAGAAAAGTAAAAATAAAAAATGCACTTAATAGATATTTAAGTCATGAACAGATAAGATTGTTTCATGAACAATATATTATAAAATTGATTATCTCTAACCAAGCTATTACCAAATTAAATAAGAATTAATATAAATGAATTATTCCACAAACTCTCTAGGCATTAGAATCTGTTCTTGTAGCTTCAACCACTATGTAGATGAAATCGCTTAAAATTTATCTTTTTGCTAAAGTGGAAGATCCTGATACTTCTCCAGTTAGATTCCCACCAGTACCCCAAATAAAATCTATCCTTCTCAGAGCTGTGAATAATACCACATTTAGAATTTCCTAAGCCAGACACCAAAAATTCACCTTCCCTTCCCTGCCTTGCCCTCCCCTTGAAATTGGTGACTGTGTCTTATATAATTCCTTTTGTTTTCAAGCCCTTTGAATCTGCTTCCTTTGCCCAACCCCTTTGCTCCTTCCTTGGCTCAACTCCTCCTAATTTCCTGCTGGATTACTGAAATCTAACTGCTCCTCATGCCTTCATGCTGCCTTCTTTGTCATCGATTGTCCACTTTCATATCCATGCTTCTTTCTCTTCAATGCCTGTGATTCTGTCACTACACTGATTAGAATTGTCACTGAATTTGAGCAAAAAAAACTTAAGCTATTAGTAAGACCCATGAAGCCTATGACTATGCCTCCCTTGAATTTTGTCCTTTAAATTCCATCACACACATGCCTGCTATGCTCTAAGCATTTTGTTAAATTCTTTTTTTAATGTTTTTTATTTATTTTTGAGAGAGAGAGAGACACAACGTCAGCAGGGGAGGGGCAGAGAAATAGGGAGACACAGAATCCAATGACAGGCTCCAGGCTCGGAGAGAGCTGTCAGCACACAGCCCGATGTGGGGCCTGAACCCACAAACTATGGGATCATGGCCTGAGCTGAAGTCAGACACTTAACCAACTGAGCCACCCAGGCACCCCTCTAAGCATTTTGAAATACAGCGTAGGTAGGCATTACACAAAACATGAGACTCAAGACACAGTGCATTTAGCAACAATTAATGCATTGTCAATCTTATTTGACAATTACCATGAAGTACAATATTGATAATTTATGTAGACTGTATTTCCTCCCCACAAATTCAAGGCAGCCACATTTTCATCAATAATTGAAACAATTCTTTCGCTGACTTTTACTGTACATTTATTTTAATTTCATATATGTTAAACATGTTTATGATGTTACTTTCATGTGCTGCCCTTCTCTGAATACACAGGCATTGTCTTTCTGTTTGTTGACAAATGTTTACTTGCCTTTTGAAATACAGCCCTGATTCCATGTCATCCAGACTTCCTGATCATCTCTCTATGTGCTGTGATTTAGGTTTCCTTCTTTTGCGATTCTATATAATTAGGTAATCATCTTATCAGTATTTGTCACATTTTTATTGTGTAGTGTTATGTTTGTTTACATCTAAACCATGTGAAAAATGGTTTCAATGAGCTAAACCATTGGCAGGGGTCCAGTTTTATTTGTCTTTAAACTTTGTTCTTAGGATATTGCCTGGTCCATGGTAGGTAATCAATAAATGTCAATTCATAAATGAGTTAATAACAAATATTACACGTTTTTGTTTTTATATTACAAAACTGTATTACAAAATGTACAAATTTTGCTACACTGCATGGTCATAAAGAATCGAATATTATGTGAGAATCTCATCAGGCATATTTTTGTGCTTAATTTGTAGAAAGAAAAAGGATAGGAAAGAAATCTGGCTTAAAAATAAAGTCACCTGGAGGTAGGGGCTTGTGTGGAGTTATCCTTATTTGAAGCCTGTCGGTATTTAGAGTTTTCTTTGTTCGGGAGAGAACAAATATGAAACCGTCTCTAACATTGCTCAGGATCATCCACTGGATCCATTTAACCTATTTAGTTTGGCCAGGATATCAGTGAACAATTCAGGTGAGAATACTGTTGTTCTCCCTGATATTGCCTGTAAATAATGCTCTGTCTTGTCGCCCAGTCCCAGCCCTCACAGATGGAAACATGTCCAGCTCCACCTCTGTCCCTATGCTTCTTGCAAGAGTTTTCAGCCCTGACTTGATAAAATTTAATGTCAACTTCACTTTCCTGGTGCCATCTTTTATCCAGTACCCCAGCGTTTACTCTGGGCTGTATTTCATTCCTTCTATCCATACTCCTTTTTGAAACTTCTGTTCTTCTCTCTGTTTTTGTCCTTTCACACAATCCCCATAATTCAGTGTTCAGTTTAATGAAATAATAAATTAAGAATATTTATGACAATGTCTACTCAATTTTAAAAAGTGCTGGCATCTTTTTTTTTTAGATGCTTGTGCCTTTTTTTTTAAAGTAGTTTATTGTCAAATTGGTTTCCGTATAACACCCAGTGTTCTTCCCCACAAGTGCCCTCCTCCATCAC
>NC_043713.1:32958214-32973434 GCF_006229205.1 Suricata suricatta | reverse complement strand
TTGCTGGTTCATAGGGGAGTTCTATGGATAGTTTTTTGAGGAACCTCCACACTGTTTTCCAGAGCGGTTGCACCAGTTTACATTCCCACCAACAGTGTAGGAGGGTGCCCGTCTCTCCACACCCTCGCCAGTGCTGGCATCTTTAAATCAAATACATATCTCTTCAAAATAACTGTCTGTACCCTTTTGATCATCAGCTTTTTAAATTTTAATCTCCAATTTGAGAGTTCATTTTGAGGAACTTTATGAAATTATTTATGGTGTGGGGTTTTCATTGGTCAACACAAAGTCACTTTTTTGTTTCACTTTTTACTATCTTCTTACCTAGTTTTCATTTTTATTCCATACTCTTTGATTGGCTCTGACTTTCATGTCAAATGCCATCAATAGCTCAATAAAATTTTTATAAGTTAAACAGAAACATACACAATATATAGTAATCCTTTAATTTATAAAAATTTTATTGAACTATTGATAGAATTATGTTTCTTACCTTTTTTGTTATTCAACACTTTTCAAATTCTGTCTAGGTTGTCAAATATATTTTAGGGTTTTAGTGTTAACTGTTCTGTGATGTTATGGATTGAATTGATTCCCCCCCCCAAGCATTTATATTTTGAAGCCTTTACCCCTAGTATCTCAGAGTGTAGCCATATTGGGAGAAGGTTTTTTTACTTGTGAAATAATTGGTGTATAACCTTATATTATTTTCAGTTGCACAATGTAATGAGTCAGTGTATGTATGAATTGTGGGATGATCACCACAATCACCATGCATAGTTAAAAAATTGTTTTCTTGTAATAAGGACTTTTAAGATCCATTCCTTAGTAACTTTCAAATATACAGCACAGAATTACTAACTATAGTCATTGTCTCTAAAGAGATTGTTAAGTTAAAATGAGATTCTTAGGATACGGTCACCATCCAATATGACTGGTGATCTTATAAGAAGAGAGAAATACTAAGCATATGTAGACCCAAGCCTACATAAAGAAGCAGCAAGGGGGTGACTGTCTACATACAATCCAAGGAGAGGGGCCTTGGGGAAACCAACCCTACTGGCACCTGGAACTTCCAGACTCCAGAACTATGAAATGATAAGTTTCTGTTTAAACCACCCAGCGTGTGATGTCTTGTTATGGCATCCCTAGAAAACAAATACATGTGGTATTTCATTATATGTCTGTATTCTACAAACATATGCATCCAAACACATACTTAAGGTTACTCATATCTCTTGCTCTAATAGTAGTGGTCCCTTCAGTTGTAACCAACTCTCTGTAACCACAAATAATGCTGTAACAGATTCATAAACAGTCCTTCGGCAGGAGTTTCTCTAGGGTGTGTTTCCAAGAAATGAAAAACAGAATGTCTGCATTTCACTAAGTATGGCTCGTTCGCTGACTTAAATGGAAGCATCATGTTATTCTCCTACCAGCAGCACATGAGATTCCCTTTCTTTCCTTAAGATAGTTTTTAGCGGAAAAATTGTATTTTGGTTAATATTTAGGAATTTTTGCATTTTTATTCAGAAAGAATAATTCTCTGGATTATTCATATTACACAAAGTTATATTAGCCTCACAAGAAAGATGGACAGCCCTCTGCCTCTTTGGGAACAATTTGCATAGGGAAAAATTATTATTCCTTAACTTGTTAGAATTCAACTATACAGTCTGGAGCATGGCTTTACCTGGAGGAATATAATTGATTACAATTTTAATTTCTTTATGTTTTTATATATCTAGGTTTTATTGATCCTGTTTCATTAATGTTAACACTTTATTACAGATTTACCTTTTTTTTCTCAGTCTGAAAGTGTGTTGAGTGCCATTATAGTGTTTTAATTATTTGTTACTATGATGGGCTTATGAACTTATTTCTCATCTTATTTTGAATCTCTTATATCATCTCTTTATTCCCCTACTTATCCTTGGGAGATGGCTCTATATTTTCTAAATATAATTTTTTTCTAAGCAATTTTTAATTACCAGTTTCACTTTTGAAATCTTTAATATTTTGTTTTCTTCTTTATTGATTTCTGCCTTTATCTTTATGATCTCCTTTCTTCCTATTTAGTTTATTTTTAAATTTTAGCTTTATTTTTAATTTTTTACTTATAACTAAATTTGAATTGTCCTGAAAGACTACTTGTTTAGCTGTGATTTTATAGATTTTAACAGTTTGTAATTTTATGTCATTTGACTCTAAAATTTTCACAATTTAGTTTTAAATTCCTCTCTTACTCAAAGATTTTTTGTAGTAATATTTCCACCTAAATTTATGTACATATTAAAAGTTAGGTTATGCTTTCTAACTAATAATGCCATTGCATTCTCTTTAGAGAACATACTTTAATTTTTTTAATATTTGCTATATCATTTATAACTAGACATGATCAGTATTTATAAATTGTGCATAATTTTTGGGCATAATGAGCAATCTCTCAGGTAAAAATTTTATATGTTTAAACATGCTACGTAAATAAATAAATATTATATTACTTTGTGCTCAACATATATTAGGATGTGCTTTTTAATCATGCTATTTCAATAATCAATATATTTACTGTTTTATTTCTTTTTTTAAAAAATTTAATGTTGTATTTACTTTTGAGAGACAGAGAAAGAGAGACAGCGTGAGCAGGTGAGGGTCAAAGAGAGAAAGAGAGATACAGAATCCAAAGACAGAAGACAGACTCCAGGTTCATGAGCTAGCTGTCAGCACAGAGCCTGACGCAGGGCTTAAACCCATGAACTGCAAGATCATGACCTGAGCTGAATCCGAACGCTCAACTGACTGAGCCACCAATGCACCCCTGTTTTATTTCTATTTAATCTTTAATTTGTCTGTTTCTTCTATAGCTGTGTCAGAATCTTGAATTATATTTTTAAATTATTTTGTTAGATATTTATACATTCATGATGATTATATCTTTCTGATTGTATTTTTCATATTACCACTATATAATACCCTTTCACATTTTTACTTTTTATCAAAATTTTGCATTTTTAATACAAATTAATGCATTTTGTTGTTTGCTTGTCATATTTTTTCCAATATATAATTTTACAGTTTTCTGTAGAATTTTTATTTGGAGTATTTCTTAGTAAGTAAAAAATTCAGATTTTTCCTTTTAATCCAAATTTAGTTCTCTAGATTTTATTTGGGGACTAGGTCCTATTTTTATTTTATTAGCATTACTGTTACACCAAAATTTATTTTTTCCTTTTATTTTATTATAACTATTAACTATGCTTCCTTCTTCTACTTTATTCCACTAAACAAACCAAAATTATTTCTTAAGAGTAACAATTCAATGTTCAAAGCTTCTGTGAGTTTACTTCAGTTGTTTGGTTTTTTTCTTTTAATTTTGTGGGTATCTAGTATGTTCAATTGACTTTTCTTTCTGATTGGTTTCTTGGCTTAATTCATATTTGCAATATCCTTCTCTATACTCCTATGATTAATTCATATTTTTGTTTATCAGTCCTGTTAATTGTACTTCATATGGCATGGTTGTTCAGTTTGATGTCTTTATTATCCAGCAATTGTACCTTTCAGCTGTCTTAACATTTTCCCTGAAAATCTTGACTCCATTGGCTGGAAATATGTCCCTCAGGTTCTAAGGTGTGAGCTTTACCACTATGCATTTAGCAATTCACTCCAGCCACCCTCTCCCTAACATACCGCAAGATGCTATCCTTTAGGAAGTTAAAAGTACTCATCTTTTGAGACCACTTTGTAGCTCAGTTGGTTAAGCATCCAATTCTTGGTTTGGGCTAGGATCATGATTTGTGGTTTGTGAGTTCAAGACCCACATTGGGGTCTGCACTGGCAGTGTAGACCCTGTTTGGGATTTTCTCTCTCTCCTTCACAGTCTCCCTCTCTCTCTGCCTGCCACCTGCTTGTGCTATTCTTCTCTTTCTGTCTCAAAATAAAGAAACTTAAAAAAAAGAGTACTCATCTTTTAAAAAACTAACAAAAATAAAAACAAGCAAAAATTCCTGCCTTGCACACAGGGTATATTTAGGGGGAGGGGGCAAGATAACTCTTAAGAGCTAGAATATTTTTCTAAATCTATAGAAATCTGTACCCCAATCCAATCAATCTCTGAGGACATCCCTGACCTGATCCAAGTGGATACTGCTCTTTGTAGGATATTGGGTCGAGTGGTGACACACTAACAGCGATGTAAGGGAAAGACATGAACACAGCTATAAAGTTCTTCCTTTTCCTGTTCTCTACTAGAAGTTCTGGATGGTATACTTCACATTTGAGACCTCCTTTCTCTCCATCTCTCAGCAGCAAACAAACACCTTATTTCTACACTGAAATTTCATATTCTCTTTCTTCTATTTCAAAATCAAATTTCTTCTGGGCAGTTTCAAGATTTATTTTAGAAGAAGCTCATAACTCATGATATTTTTTCCCATATCAGGAAAGTGAGGCTACTAATGTCTTCTGTAGGAGCCATCGTTTCTGTGTGTGTGGGGGGGGGGGGGGCACGCGCACGCACGCACGCACGCATGCGCACATGCACTTCCGCCATAGATTTCAGCTTTAAGTGTGATTATTAACTCATCTTTGTTGATATAGTTCATGAAAACATGAAAACAAATCTAAATATCTAACATTTTTTTCTCCTGGTGTACGTGTCAGACTTTTTCTTACCTGTAGACTTTTTCCAATATGCGCATACCAAACAAAAGTAATGCAAAATGTAAGTATTCTTAACTTTGCTGTCTCTGAGCAGGATGGAAAGATCTCCCACAATCCCTGCTTTCTGCTAGCTCACAAACAGTTGCAGTGTACATACTTGATTTTGTTCTGAACTATATTGTCAGAACATCCTATTAATAATATTATCAAAGTACCTATGTAACAAACATATTAATGTCAGTATATCAGACTTGCTCCAGAAATCTGAGTCTGTCCTTCATGTGTAAGGTAACAAACAATTTAAGTGATGCTATCCATATATTTTATTGCCATATTTAATTTTATTTGCTTATTTTAATGATAAATTTAAGGTCCTCAATAAACTTTGAAGAAAATAATTAACTTTCCTTCAGGATGATTCTTTTTTGTTTTAAAATAAAGATACATATTGTAAAATTCTACTACCTCCCATATATTGACGACTTGGGAATATCTCATTGCTAAGATAGTCATCATCTCACTTAATAAAACAAAATAACAAAAAAGACACTCTGAGTGTCTTTATGTGAGAAATATCAGTATATTACTTCCATTCTGTCTCTGTTACCAGTGTATATGAGTTAGGTAAAAAACTAATCTGGGCTAACACAAGACACTGTGCCAAGTGTGCCAATTTGACCTTTTATAAAATATATAACTTATTGTCAAATTGGTTCCACTCTGTGCTCATCCCAATAAGTGCCCTCATCAATGCCCATCACCCACTTTCCCCTTTCCTCCACCGCCCATCAGCCAATTTGACCTTTTAATCTAGGTTTAAATCTATGTGACGAAAGTAAAAACTAAAATTCCAAACATGTTCTACCAATTGTGTGTATATGGGGTAAAAAAATAACTCAAGATAGATAAATTTAGGCAGAAAGTTACATCTATTTGGGACAAGGAAGAAAGAAAGTAAGGAGAAGTGTAGGGGTAGGGTGGTACATGTCAGAAACAGCTGGCTGGCTGAGATTGCACAGGATGTGAATGCAGGGAGGATTTGGAATTAGAAGGAATGTACAGAGTCCAGGACAGAGGGGGAAGAAAAGGAGGGGCTTTGACCCTTGGCACAAGGAACTAGTGAAAGAAAGGAAGGACCTGAATGTTGGTGGCAGAATATCTGAGTCAGATTAGATACTGGGGCAAAGGAGTTGATGTTATTCATAGGGCCCATGTTTCAAGAAAATAGCCATCCCTGTATCCACATGAGAAGACAGTCTTAGATGGAGAAATCTTTGCAACTTCTCTGATTCCTTGTCCTTTTTGTAGGGATGATCTACATTTAGTTGTTACAGGCCAAAAAATGTTTCACTGAAGTGTAAGTATTACAAAAATGGAATAAACATAGCAACACAGTAAAATAGAAGAATAGGGGGAAATTAGAAAATATAGCCATTATATGTGTATCACATTATAAATTGTAGAGGATGTACATGAGAAAGGTAAACATGCTAAAGCAGAAGTGAAGAATGAAGGTAAAGAACGTAAGGAAACACGAGAGGTGTTTAAGACAGAAAACAGCTTTCAGTGTGTGCATAAGAGAAATACATAAGTGAATCCAAAACAATAAAGGAGAATAAAATCTTTCAGTGTGTAATTTAAGAAATCTTTCTTGGAAGAAGACATTCACTTAAAGTTGAATGTTGGTATCATATGCAAGGAAAGTTGGCTCATATTAATAATATTTAAATATACTAGATTCAAAAATAACACATCCTGTGTGCACCTACACAGGAAACAAGAATAATGGACTTCCCCAGGCAAACAATCAGGATTGTGATTTTCTATAATGATCGTCAATGTGAAAGGTGATTTGGAGTGCATATAAGGTCCTCCTGAGAGGCAAAATGGAGGCCCAAATTTTTAATATTCCAATAAACTTTCAGGGATAAAGACTTAAATAGTTTTGAGCCTGAAAGACCTGATAGAATATTACTTAGATGAATTTTCAGAAACTCATAAAAGGTGAAAGCAAAAGAACTAGTGGATGAAAACAAGAACTTTTAGATGGGAAAAGGGATGGCAGAATAGAATACAAATGTCAGTGATCTGCAAATGTACAAATGACACAGCTAGCAACACTAGGGAAGGGGTTACAAAGATTAAAAGTAGAATTAAGATTTTCTCTTGCCTTATTTATAATAGCTGAAAGTCAAAGATACCACTAGAAGCTGATAAATTAAGTAGTAGACTTTTAAGCATATTTAAAAATACAAAGCTAGTAACTGAGAAAAATGATTTTATTTACTAAGATTGAGTGGAGGAAAAGAGAAAAGGTGTATGAAGACGAGATTGAAGCACATTTTGCATTATTTATTTTAAGAAACCAAAAGGTACAAAGAAAGAGAAAGATAAGGGCATTATATTAAAGTCACCACTAGACAAATCTCTCTAAATTTCAAAATAACGGATAGGGATGAGAAGACTTACAACGATAGAGTTAAATATATTTACAGACAATAAATGTAAGAGGAAAAGATAAAACTTTTGTCTATCAATAAATGAAAATAGAAATGCCTCCTCTTTTTTTAATATCTCATCACTTACAAAGATTTTTTTATTAGATCACAAAGCAAAATGCCAGTTTGTATTGTAGAAAAAGAGGCATTCCTAAAGTAAAATTATAAAAAACATAAATGTAGTAATTAAGAATATGAAAGCATAGTTCTAATTTTAACTTTTTGAGGAACCTTCATACTGTTTTCCACTATTACTGCGCCAGTTTGCATTCCCACCAAAAGTGCGTAAGTGTTCCTTTTTCTCCACATCCTTGTCAACACTTGTTTCTTGTGTTCTTGTTTTAGCCATTCTGATAGGTGTGAGTGAGGCAATACCTCAGAGCAGTTTTGATTTTCATTTCCCTGATGATGAATGATGTTGAGCAGCTTTTCATGTCTATTGGTTTCCATCTGTATGTCTTCTTTGGAGGAATGTCTGTTCATTTCTTCTGCCCATTTTTAATTTGATTATTTGTTTTTTGAGTCCTGAGTTGTAGAAGTTCTTTATGTATTTTGGATACTAATCCTTAATTGGATATGTCATTTGCAAATGTATTCTCCCAATTAGTAGGGGTTTTTTTTGGTTGTGTTGATTGTTTTCTTACTTTCCTTATTTTGATGTAGTCCCAATACTCTATTTTTGCTTTTATTTCTTTTCCCTCAAGAGACATATCTAGGAAATAATGTTGCTATGGCTGATATCAGAGAAACTACTGCCTATTTTCTCCTCTAGGATTTTTATAGTTTCAGGTATCATACATCTAGTTCTTTAATCCATTTTGAATTTATTTTTTGTGTATGGTATAAGGAAGTGATCCAGTTTCATTATTTTGCATGTTGCTTTCCAGTTTTCCCAGCACCATTTGTTGAAAAGACTGTCTTTTTCCCATTGGCTATGCATTCCTGCTTTGTCAAAGATTAATTCACTGTATAATTATGGGTTTGCTTCTGGGTTTTCTATTCTGTTCCATTGATCTGTCTGTTTTTGTGCCAGGATCATACTCTTTTGATTACTACAGATTTATAATATAACTTGAAGTCTGGAATTATGATACATGCAGCCTTGTTTTTCTTTTTCAAAATTGCTGCTTGGGGTCTTTGTGGTTTCATATAATTTTTAAATGTTTTTTGTTATTGTTGTTGTTGTTCTAGCTCTTAGAAGAATGCTGTTAGTGCTTTGGTAGGGGTTGCATTAAATGTGTAGATCACTCAATAGTATAGAAAAATTAACAATACTACCCTATAGTCCAGTAATCACACTACTGAGTATTTACCAAAAAATACAAAAACACTAATTCAAAGGGATCCATGCACCCCTATATTTACGCAGTATTATCTATAATAACTAAATTATGGAAGAGGTGGGTGGGGGATGGGTGAAATAGGTAATGGGGGTTTATGTAGTACACTTGTGATGAGCAGTTGATGAGATATGGAATTACTGAATCACTATATTATACCCCTAAAACTAATATTACACTGTATGTTAACTAACTGGATTTAAAATTAAATTAAATTAAAAAAATTAAAAAGATATGGAAGCACAGACATGACAAAATTTCTGTCAGCTAAATGCAAAGAAAATAAAGAATTTATATTTTTAAAGTGAAGTGAGGTAGAATACAGATAAAAAACACATAAAAGAAGATAAGGAAGAGTATAATTTCAAATTATCACACTTAGAAATAAGTATATACCAAATAGCTCAGCATCACAAAAGAAACAAAACAAAACAAAGAAACAAGATCTTTTTTTTTTTCAATCCAAAGTACATGTAGTGGACAAACCGTAATTAAGTGTATAGAAGACTTAAATAACATAACAAATAAGATATATTTGTTTAATATATATGTTAATCATCATATTTGTGAATATGCTTTCACTTCAGGTGACAAAGGAACATTCTGAAAAATTGACCAAATATTAATTTACAAAGTAAATAATAGACTTTACTATGTTAAAAAGATAAAGACAACTGATTCTGTTTGTAATTCAATAAAAGAAGTTATCAATTACAGGGAAAAAAAAATCAATTACCAAAAAAAATCTACCAGAGAGACAGGAACCTTGTCTTACACAATACTTATGCCAATGAGAAAATAAAATTGAAAAGGAACCTGTTCATACAACAATGATACTGAATAACACTACACATTAGAATTTATAGGATTCAGCCCAAAATGTACACAACAGAGGAAAATGTATATACTAATTTTAGTAATGTTTTAAAAAAGAAAATAAATTACACAACTACTTTTTGTGTATTTGCAGCTTTATTTTATGTTTTACATAAAGTATTTGTGTTCAATGCTGCTTGCATACCACAATCAGCTCAGTTTTAAAATTATTACTGCCCCCCAAATTTTTTTTCCTAAATGTTAATACCTGATTTCCAATGCTAGAGGTTTGGATTAACGTAACTGTACATCAATGAAAATAAAGTCCAAATAAAGTAAATTCTCAAAAAAAATTTAACATGTTTATTCATTTTTGAGAGACAGAGACAGAGCATGAGCAGGGGAGGAGCAGAGAGAGAGGGAGACACAGAATCTGAAGCAGGCTCCAGGTTCTGAGCTGTCAGCATAGAGCCCAGTGTGAGGCTTGAACCCACCAACTGTGAGATCATGACCAAAGCCAAAGTCAGATACATAACCAACTGACCCACCCACAAGCCCCAAAGTCTTACATTTCAAAAATATAAACTTTTTTATTTCAGAATAAAGATTTAGGAAAATGTCTCCGTTATCTCAGAATAGTGTAGATTTATAAGCATTTTTTATAACATGGAACAATCCAAAAGGAAGAGATTGAGAATTTGACATATTCATAAGGATTTTTGAAGCTTTTTACAAATGGTAAAAAAACAAATCAACAAAATCAACATAAATGGCCAATAACAGCACAGGGCTAAAGTAAATTATATATACATTTGCATGTATACATAAGCACATGTACACATATATATGAAAATTAAGAACCCTTTAAAACTGTATGTGAAAGGGGGTCATTAAGGTTTACATATTCAAAAACAATATTAATAAAAAATAAAAAATATACGTATAGTAAATAGATTATAGTCCTAATGTTTAAAATACATTAGAAAATGTGTGCTGTTCCACATGTAGTGAAGTAATTCCATGTTAGCTCCATCCAGCCATAGTCATGACACTGTATGATTAGGTAAACCCGGATTCTGCCTAGATAGTAGATTCTCATATACATGAATTTGAGCCCCCGCTCTGCCAAGTGGGCAGTAAATTGTTATGTAGAAGACAGCCTGAAAGGAAGTGTGTTCCACTAGATAGAATTAAACACTGTAATGACAGGAACATGAATTATGTTCATAATGTAGTAACTTACTTTCTGTTCAACTTTGAAAAAGTAATTTAACTTATGTGTTTCAGTTCCCATTAAATTGATGGTAATAATCTTTCTTTGTTAACAAAGTGCTTTGAAATCACTGTGTGACAAGTAATATATTACCAGAAAGTATTCCTATTTCACTCTGCATTGTAACCTCTCAGGAAAAGGATCTATGCATCATTGTGAGTATTTCAATGTACAATGTTAGAAAAAAATGAGGATATGATTGAGAATGATATAGAAAATACTGTAATGCTCTTCTGTAAGTCAGCGTTATGAACTCACCTTGAATGTTGAATTGACTAATAGTACGTTTGCATCCACGAAATGACAAATGTAAGGAAGTTTCAGAGAAAGCACAGTGGCACCCTATTTGTGAAGGAGGCAGCGAAAAATAGAGGGCAATAGAACTTAGTACGCAAAAATAGGGCTATATTTCAAAATAGGTAACAGAATTGCAGGAAATACATATAAGTGAAGGAAAGAAGGCTATTTCTATCCTGTGAAGACTTGAAGTTTGATTTAGCGACTTTCAGCAGAAATAAATGGGGATGCCACTCCACCAAGTTAGTTCCCAGCTTTTGAAACTTATTTTTCAAAAAATGGCAGAGAGAAAAAAATGTAAATTGTAAAGAAAGCTTAAAATATAGAAGTGTACACAAATTTATCTCTATATGTATTTGAGTTGCTAGTGATACAGACTTCTCCCTTTGACAGGAATGTTGATGGAGCAGAGTCATGTCCTTTTATCAAGTCATTAATTGCTGTGGGAACCTCTTGGTAGAGAAAGCCTTTGGTCCAGAAGAAATATAAAGCTGACCAGAAACGCATTCCTGAATTATGTACATATTCTTATTGGTCCACTGGGGACTTATATTTTATAAGGAATAAAATGAAAGTAAATATTTATTCATCATATACGATAACAGAGGACAAACAATAGAAGTAACTTACCTGCAGAAGATTTGTAAACCCTAAAGTACTATATGTGTATTTCTATATATTCCCTCAATCTCTTTTTGAAATCTGAAGATCATGGTTTTTCAAGATCATGGATTGGAATAAAGAAACTGAATCCATCATGAATCTAAAACATCTGTGCCACTACAGTTCTCAAAATTTAAGAGGTAGCATTTCCATCTCATTGGTTTGTGTGTGGCATAGTGTGGACATAGTGTCACGGTGAATTCTGATAGGTTTGACTTCAAATCCAACTCACTGCTTTCTATTCTGATATTTCTGATTAATTTTCATAATTTTTCTAGAACTCTGCTACATCAAATACAGCATGAAAATAAGACGGTAAACTTAAAATCTTCTTGGAGAAGTAAATAAGGTGCTATCTATATAAATGGGCAACAAAATTTGAGGCATGTAAGATCTGTCAATAAGTATCACATTCATCAGCAAATAGGGGATTTAATGGTTCATCATTGAATAGTGTGCAGCTAATTATAAAACTGTCTAAGCATCAGATCTGTCATATGTATCATCAGAATAATAATAGCAACTTCATATGTTGCTGAGATTATTGCAAATAAATCAAGGATCATCAATAACATTCATTCCCACCCTTCTTCCCACCCACAACCTTCACTAGACAACAGCACTGTGTTGAACATTTACAGATTGAATTAGTCACCAACTGCTTAAATGCTCAATATACTTTGCTTATTAAAATAAGTCTGAAATAATAAGACTTGGCAATTTTACACAAGTGAATTATATGAACCATTTAATGCTGATGTAGTCTTTAGTGATCAACTGTTATATAATAAGGCATACCAAACTCTCATATACCTCCTCAACTTTGTGTTTTATCCTTCACATGTCTGTGGTTGAAGGAATAAAAACGATTTTGAGAGATGTCCAGTTTCTAACCCTGCATGTAAGGAGCTTACATGTCACCATTCTGCCCTAACACAAAAATGAAAAGCTTAACACAGGGAAAAATCAACCACTCTTCTTGGGCTCATCAGAGAGAAAAGGACACAGGGCAAACTTCTGCTCCAGAGCTTCGAGGGACAGACGGGCAAATACAAGTCATCATAGCTTACCAAAGCAGAGACTTACAATAGGAACTGCCATCGGAACCAGTGCCAGAGTGGGAAAACCTAAAACACACTTGATAAAATTCTGGAGGCTAAGCACAGATACAGCTAAGATTTAGAAACTCCAGAAAACCCAGTCACAGGGAGACCCCCACAATCTTGTGAGATTTGCTTGCAGAATGTCAACCAGTTTCCCACAGTAAATATTGGAGAAAAAACCCCTGATGCTTTTGGCAGAGGGAGGAGGAAAGGAACTGTTTTGAAACACTCCAGAGTTCTTCTTCACAAGGCCTGCCTTCAGAGGAAATTCCTTAACCAGAGACTAACTAGCCTGGGTGTGATTAGAGCGTAGCTGACACAGGGAAGGGACATACCCATGCAATCAGTGCTAGCCTCCCACATGGCAGGAGGGCAATACTGAATTTACCCACACAGTCAGCGCTAGCCTCCCACATGGCAGGAGGGCAATACTGAATTTACCCACACAGTCAGCGCTAGCCTCCCACATGGCAGGAGGGCAATACTGAATTTGAGCATGCTCTAGACATCCTGTTCCACCTAAGGGGGGAGGGAAAAAATTACCTGGGAAGCAATTATGAAGTTTGCAGTCCAAAAAGAGTGAGACCCAACTGTGTACTATAGAATGCTTCCCTCCTTCCCACATGTAACCACCCCATTGCTAAAGATTATTTACAACAGTTACTTTTACCAGGGACAATATGTCCAGCTATGAAGAAAAATTATAAGGCATACCAAAAGGCACAAAACACAATTAGAAGAGACAGAGCAAACCTCAAACTAGACATTCAGGGATATTAGAATTATCAGACAGGTAATTTAACAGTACTATGATTAATATGCGAAGGGCTCTAATGGATAAAGTAGACAGCATGCAAGAACAGATGGGCAATGTAAGCAGAGATGGAAATCTTAAGGAGGAACAAAAAATAAATGCTAGAGATTAAAAAACACTGTAACAGAAATGACGGATGATTTTAGTGGGCTTATTAGCAAGAACATGGCTGAAGAAGTAATTTCTGAGATAGAGGATGTATTCTTGAATAAAGTCCTTGAAAATTGAAAAGCAAAGAGAACAAAACCTGAAAAATACAGAAGAGAGTATCCAGGACTATGGGACAACGGCGAAAGGTGTAACATGTGTGTGTAAATGGGAAAAGCAGAAGGAGAAGAAGAGAGAAAGGAAAAGAAGAAAAATTCTGAAAGAAATCAGAGGGGGAATCACCTTACCTACAGAGGAACAAAGATAAAAATTACATCTGGCTTCTCAGAAACCCTGTGAGCAAGGAGAGATTAGAGTGAAATATTTAAAGTGTTGAGAGGAAGTAAACATTATACTGAACTATGTGAAATTATCCTTTAAAAATAAAAGAGTAACAGACTTTCCCAAACAAAAATTGAGGGAATTTGTTATCAATGTGTCTTCCTTGCAAGAATTGTTAAGAGATCTTTAGAAGGGGGCACCTGTAGAAAGTGGGCTCAGGGGGCACCTGGGTGGCTCAGTGGGTTAAGCGTTCAACTTTGGCTCTGGGCCATGATCTCACAGTTGATGGGTTCAAGCCCCACAACAGACTCTGTGCTGACAGCTCAGAGCCTAGAGCCTGGGTTGGATTCTGTCTCCCTTTCTCTCTGTCCCTCCCCAACTCGTTCTCTGTCTCTGTCTCTCTGTCTCTCTGTCTCTCTCTCTCTCACACACAAACAATAAAAGCATTAAAAAAAAGAAAAAAGAAAGGGGGCTTAGTCGTGAAGTATGTGACTCTTGATATTGGGGTTGTGGAGTTCGAGTCTCATATTAGGTGTAGAGATTACATAAAAATAAAAAAAATTTTTTTAATGTTTAATGTTTATTTATTTTTGAGAGAAAGAGAGAGAGCACAAATGGGATGGGCAGAGAGAGAGAGGAAAACACAGAGCATGAAGCAGACTCCAGGCTCTGTGTCACCAGAGAGCCCAATATGGGCCTCAAACCCATCAACCATGAGATCATGACCTGAGCCAAAGCCAGATGCTTAACCAACTGAGCCACTCACTCACCACAATAAAAAATCTTAAAAAGATCTTTAGAGGCAAGGAAAATTATAAAGATCAGCCACAAGGGTCCACATAAAATAAAGAAGAATATGGGAAGGAGGAAGTGAAAGTTTTGAAAAAGAAAAACTTTTATTTTTCTTATTCTTAATTGATCTAACACATAATAGTTTGTTCAAAATAAAAATGCTATCAGTGATGATATAAAAAATAGGAGGGAAGAATTAGGATAATTTGTTAAAATAAGGAATTCATACTACCTATTGAAGTGGCATAGTGTTATTTGAAAGTGACCTTGGATTAGCTGTAAATGTATATGGTAAACTATAGAGAAACCACTAAAAATGTTAAAAAAAAAAAAGGAAAGACAAATGATATGCTAAATAAGACAGGATAGAAAAAGGGATCATAAAAAATGTTCTATTAAATTCACAAGAGGAAAAAAGAGAGGAAGAAAAAAATGCTAGTAGGAATATAAAAAGGTAGGTCACTTTGAAAGACAATTTAATGTTTTGTTATAAAACTGAACATATACTTACTAAATAGTCTAGCAATTGCACT
>NC_043713.1:32956733-32958114 GCF_006229205.1 Suricata suricatta | reverse complement strand
GTTTTCATCCTTTCTAGGTAATACAGGTACTTAGCCACTCAATCAGAGAATGAATGGTAGGAATCTTAGAAAGATTGTTTTTAATTGGGATCCTTTTTATTACAACAGAAGTTTAATTGCATAGGGAGCTGTCTACCCAGTAACTTACACAGCCTAAGCTTTTGGTGATCCCAGAAAACCTTTATTTAGAGTGCTAATTCAAAGCCTGTTTGACTGGTTTTGAGTTCTTTTTGAGATATCTTTGTTTTCTTTGCACTGATTCACCTTCTGATGAACGGAGAAGAGAACACAACTATAAAGAGATCCACAGTAAAGAAATCTAGGGAATAGGTCTTGAAGAAGCAAGTATGGATGACAGCTTACATTAAAATCTGCTTGGTTCAAAGTAGATCCATCCAGCATGAAACAACAGTGTCTGAGTATTATGATAGAAGAAAATGACCCTATACAAGTTATAAGGAGGCTATTTTCTTTCTTACAACTCTAATGGTTTTATTGATATCAAAATACAGGGCAGCCATTTATACCATACCTATCTATTTCTTCTGTGATATATTCTGCTGGAATAGGAAATAGGTTTATATGGATTCTCACCTTAAACGGCACTAAACAGTGCTTGGTAATTAGTAAAAACTCCATCTGCTTATCTCTTTTAAAGAATGTTTTCTACTCTGTAAAATTTGGTGTTTATTTTTCAAACAGTGATTTGAATTAGATGCCCCAGGAGGAACTGTTGAACTTCAAAATGTGACATCCTGTACCATTAAAATAGCTTTCTAATTTGAAATGATTCATAGTTAACGTCTGAAAGGAGATTTTTGGAAAGCTCTTCAAACTTTCCTGTGACATCTAAGGGTCTTTTTCAAACATAGACCAAATCCAGGTGGACCTAGAATAACTTGGGATTTTGATAATCAATTTAATACCTTGTGTTGCAGTCAAAATAGTTATTCAACTCTATGGTTTTAAAAGCAAACCTATGTTCATTCCACATAATTTGTTCAAAGTTTCAAAATTATTCTTAACACAATATTAAAGAGCAGTTTCAGTTTCACAGAAAAAGTGAGCAGAAAAAAGACACAGAGATTTTCTATATATTCCCAGTGTCAGACATGGAAAACTTTCTCATTATCACCATTCCCCACCAGAGTGCTATGTTTATTACACTGATGAACCTGAACTGACACACCACAGTCACCTAAAATCCACAATGTGCATTACAGTTTATTCTAGATGTTGTACATTCGATGGGTTTCAATAAATGCAGAATGAATGTGTACCTTCATTAATGATTCTTTCATCCAGAGTATTTTCACTGTTCTGAAAACCCCTGTGCTCCACCATTTCATCACTCCCACCAATGGCAACCATTGGTAACCAC
>NC_043713.1:32954293-32956633 GCF_006229205.1 Suricata suricatta | reverse complement strand
CCAAATAAACAAGATGATTTATCATTAATTTTTGCTACATATATAGTATACATGTTATATATTACCAGTTTATTGATGATTTTAAATTATGCAGTAGGATATAAATATGAATTTTTTCCCAATGACTGGTTTCAGGGCTGCTCTGCTAAATCTCTCTTTCCTATCCTATCATGACATCTTGGGCAGAAATCACAACTTTCTAGTTGATCTAGCTATAAAAACTCAAGCCATTTAAAGACTTTAATCTTAAATACAGAGAATAAACTAAGGGTAAATAAGGGTTTGGGGGAGAGAGAAAATGGGTGATGGGCATTGAGAAAGGTACTTGTTGGGATGAGCACTGGGTGTTGTATGTAAACCAATTTGACAATAAATTATATTCATAAAAATAACTGGACTTTGAAAACAAAAAGAAATAAAATAAAAACTTTAATCTCTTTTTAAACTTTTTATTTAAATTCCAGTTAGCTAACATACAGTGTAATATTTGTTTCAGGTATATAATATAGTAATTCAACACTTCCACACATCACTCAGTGCTCATCACAAGTGCACTCCTTAGTCTCCATCACCTGTTTAACCCATCTCAATGTGGTAACCATCAGTTTGTTCTCTATTGTTAAGAGTCTGTTTCCTGATTTGCCTTTCATTTTTCCCCCTTTGCTTGTTTGTTTCTTTCTTAAATTCCACATATGAGAATACCTGGGTGGCTCAGTCATTAAGCCTCTGATTTCAGCTCAGGTCATGATCTCACAGTTTGTGAGTTTGAATCCCACATAGAGTGAGTTCAAGCCCTGCTTTGGTGAACTCAAGCCCCACTTTGAGTGAGCATGAGCCCAACTTCGGGTAAAACATGAGCCTTGGGTGAGCCCTGCTTCTCTCCTCTCTTCCTCCTTATCTCTGCCCCTCATTCATTTGTGCCCTCTCACTCTCTCTCTCTCTCAAAAAACAATTCCACATATAAGTGACATCATGTGGTTTGCCTTTCTCTGACTGACTTATTTCAATTAGCATACTGTCTTGCTCCAACCATGTCCTTGTAAATGGCCAAATTTCATTCTTTCTATGGCTAAATAATATTCTATTATATATCTTTGTGCCATATCTTCTTTATCTACCTCACCAATCAGAAGACATTTGTGCTGTTTTCATAATTTGACTATTGTAGATAATGCTACTATAAACATAGAGGTGTGTGTATTGCTCTGAATTTGTATTTTTGTATTTCTCATAGTGCAATTGCTGGATCATAGTTCTATTTTTAACATTTTGAGGAACCTCGATACCATTTTCCAGAGTGTTGGTATCAATTTGCATTCCTACCAGTGGTGCAAAAGGGTTCCCCTTTCTCCACTTCCTAACCAGCACCTTTCATTTCTTGTGTTGTTGATTTTAGCCATTCTGACTGGTATGAGGTGATATCTTATACTAGTTTTGATTTACATTTCCCTGAAAATAAGTGATGTTGAGTATCTTTTCATGTGTCTGTTGGTCATCTCTAGGTGTTCTTTGGAAAAATATCTATTCATATTTTCTCATATTTTTAAAATTTATAATAGTTTGTTGTCAAATTGGTTTCCATATAACACCAAGTGCTTCTCCCCACAAGTGCGTCCCTCATGACCATCACCCCCTTCCCCCTTCCCCCTCCCCCTTCAGTCCTTGGTTCATTTTCAGTATTCAGTAGTCTTTCATGATTTGTGTCCCTTGCTCTCCCCAACTCTCTTTCCCCCTTCCCCCCACTATGGTCCTCTGTTAGGTTTCTCCTGTTAGACCTATGTGTGCAAGCATATGGTATCTGTCCTTCTCTGCCTGACTTATTTCACTTAGCATGACACCCTTGAGGTCGATCCACTTTGCTACAAATGGCCATATTTCATTCTTTCTCATTGCCATGTAGTATTCCATTGTGTATATATACCACATCTTCTTGACCCATTCATCAGGTGATGGACTTTTAGGCTCTTTCCATGATTTGGCTATTGTAGAAAGTGCAGCTGTGAACGTTAAAATAAACAAAATTGATAAACTTCTAACTAGGCTCCTCAGAAAGAAAAGAGAGAACATTCAAATGGAGAAAATCATGAAGGAAAATGGATCTATTACAACAGATCCCTGGGAGATACAAGCAATCATCAGAGATTACTATGAAAAAATGTATGCCAACAAACTGGACAATCTAAAAGAAATGGAAAAATTCCTAAATGCACATGCACTACCAAAATTCAAAAGGGAAGAGATAGAAAATCTGAACAGACCCATAACCAGTGAAGAAATCGAATCAGTTATCACAAATCTCCCAATGAATAAAAGCCCAGGGCCAGATGGATTCCCAGGGGA